>NC_090073.1:9920037-9979785 GCF_038355195.1 Osmerus mordax | reverse complement strand
AGGAGGGCTGGTGGAGGAGGGCTGGTGGAGGAGGGCTGGTGGAGGAGGGCTGGTGGAGGAGGGCTGGTGGAGGAGGGCTGGTGGGGAGGGCTGGTGGAGGAGGGCTGGTGGAGGAGGGCTGGTGGAGGAGGGCTGGTGGGGGAGGGCTGGTGGGGGAGGGCTGGTGGAGGAGGGCTGGTGGGGGAGGGCTGGTGGGGGAGGGCTGGTGGGGGAGGGGGGTTAGGTATTGGTTTTAGGGTTCTGGTTTCAAGTTGTGTTTTTAGTTTCTGTGTGTTGTTGTTGATGCGGTCATTAGGTATGTGTTGAAGTCCTGTTGATAACGTCACTGTTAGTGAGACTGTTGCACAGCAGAGAATAGAAGACTGCGTTCAATGCAGAGTCGACATGAACACAAACAGCGATGGTGATGTGTCCTGTAGTGATGACACGGCATTGACTCGGTCTGTCCCCTAGTGATGACATCACCCTCTCTCCGCAGCAGCGTGGAGGGCTTTGGTCTGGAGGCGGAGGCTCGTATGACCACCTGGCACGTCATGGTGCCCGCCGAGAACCAGGCTGACACCGGCCAGAACCAGGATGCCAGTGAAGGTGACCACTCCCACCTGGGGGGCGTGTGTGGGTGGGTGGGTGGGTGTGTGGGTGGGTGTGTGGGTGTGTGGGTGGGTGTGTGGGTGTGTGTGTGGGCTCATGGGATGTTATTGTTTGCTTCACTCAGCTGTTTATGTCTGTGTTGGTAATTCAGAAGGGCGTGACCCTACATTATGTTCTCTAGCTTTGGTTTGTGTGTGTACACATTAATAAGTGTGTGTATACACAATAATAAGTGTGTGTGTGTGGGCTCATGGGATGATGGGATTATTTAGCTTTGATTTGTGTGTACACATTAATAAGTGTGTGTGTGTGTCCCAGGCCGGCAGCTCCTGCTGAAGGCAGTGAACCGTGTGTGGACTGAGCTGATGCACAGCAAGCGTCAGGCCCTGGAGGACGTGTTCAAGGTTTCTCTGCCCACCAACGACCGTGGACACGTGGACATCAGCACCGCCCGCCCCGCCCTGGAGGAGCCCGCCCTGAAGAGCTGGCAGAACCACCTGGGTGGGCACACGCCACACACACGGAGCAGAGCGAGAGACGGGCACACACTGCAGCTTTGCTGTGTCGCAAGAGAGAGTTGGCATCAGTGGTCACTGTTACTGCAGGCTGACCGAGTTCCACTTCAGTTACATCATCTGTTATGAGTTACTTATTTTACTTACTCTACTTCCGTCCCTCTCTCTCTCCCTCTCTCTCCTCTCCTCTCCTCCCTCAGCTCATGAGAAGAAGAGCATCAGTCGAGGGGAGGTGGTTGCCCCGGTCAGCCAGTCCAAGCTGTCCAGGGTGAGCAGTGGCTTCGGTCTGTCCAAGCTGACCGGAGCACGCAGACACAAGAAGGACAACAGCCTGAACAAGGGCAGCATGTCCACTCAGGTACGCACACACACACACACATAGACACTCACATGCACTCTCACACACACACTCACACACTTTGAATGAACCGTGACTTCTCCACCACTAGGAGGCCTTCCAGTGGATGTTCACCCACATAGGCGTGGTGAGGGACCTGGTGGCCATCCAGTACCGGGAGGCCCAGGAGGTGAGAACACACCCCAGACAGAGGCAGTCTGGCTGGGCTAGGGATGCTCTGAGAGGGGCTCCTCTTCACTGCTGGATCAAGGACTACAGTAACACCATCTGAACAATAATATGATGTCATTCTGCACCGTTACTCATCACTGTCCCCTCCATGTGTCCCCCTCCTCCTCCCTACCCCCCCCCCCTACCTCCCCTCTCTCCCTCCTCCCCTCTCCCTACCTCTCTCCCTCCTCCCCTCTCCCTACCTCTCTCCCTCCTCCCCTCTCCCTCCTCCCCTCTCCCTACCTCTCCCTCCTCCCCTCTCCCTACCTCTCTCCCTCATCCCCTCTCCCTCCTCCCCTCTCCCTCCTCCCCCCTCCCTACCTCTCTCCCTCCTCCCCTCTCTCCCTCCTCCAGAGGCAGCAGAACTCTCTGAAGTATGTGACAGAGGAGTGGGCGTCTATAGAGTACGAGCTCCTGCGTGAGCGGGGCCTGTGGGGCCCTCCCATCGGCTCCCACCTGGACAAGTTCCTGCTGGACATGACGGAGGGCCCGTGTCGCATGAGGAAGAAGATGGTCCGGAACGACATGTTCTACCTCCACTACCCCTACGTTCCAGAGCCGGAGACCATCGCTGGCTCAGCGCCGGTACGTGTTCTTGTTAGAACCTGGGGGGACGTTAGGGGGAACCTGTGGAACATCTGTTCTTCTGAAGCACATGCTGTTAGTTGTGTGGATTGGTAAACCCTCACTAAATGTGAATGTGATCATATACAGTCCTGGAAGTCGTGTTTCTATACTCTTAGGCGAACACAGTGGTTGGATGCTGTGCTGTGGAGGTCTGCCTCTAACAGTACCCCTAGTCATGACTGACAGTACGTCTGAATAACCTAGCAGGTCTCTAATCTCTATTGAATGCCCTCTCTGTGGTAGAAATTCACTAAGACTACAGTAGCTTTCCATACATGGTTAAGGCCCTTAGTCTGCCCTGCTGTTGGACCTCTGGAACACCAGGGTGTGGAGGAGGAGGATGTGGAACGACTCAACAGGTCGACCACAGGGAACCATATCACTCAGCACTCCCTCTCTGCTCACCATCTCCCCCTCCCCCTCCAGAAGCCTGTGCGGTACAGGCGTGCGGTGAGCTACGACAGTAAGGAGTACTACATGAGGCTGCTGTGTGGGAACCCGGGCATGTACCAGCACTCTGTGGAGCAGAGCACCGAAGAGACCACACACCACGAGCCTGAGCACGGAGAGGACACCATCGCCAGGGTCAAAGGTGGAGGAGGACACATATACACACACATATACACACGCATATACACCTAACTGCAGCTAGCAGTTATCAGCTAGCAGGTAGAAGTTAGCAGCTATCAGCTATCAGATAGCAGGTAGCAGCTATCAGCTAGCAGCTAGCAGCTAGCAGGTAGAAGTTAGCAGCTATCAGCTATCAGATAGCAGGTAGCAGCTATCGGCTATCGGCTAGCAGCTAGCAGGTAGCAGCTAGCAGGTAGCAGCAGCTCAGCAGGGCTCCAGATGTGGTCTTGACCGGCGTGTGTTCCCCAGGCCTGGTGAAGGCTCCTCTGAAGCGCTCTCGCTCCACGGCGGACGGGGCTGACGAGGAGAGCCAGGATCTGCTGCAGGAGCAGGGTCTGGAGGCCGGGGGCGCGGAGGAGGAGCAGCGCACCGACAACACCAGCCTGCTGCGCCTCCTGGAGGACGGAGAGAAGGTCAGAGAATGTTCCACGACAAGAAAGATGCATGTTTATCTTTTTATATTGTTGTATAGTAATGAATATTCTAAATGATGTGATCTATGACTGTTTTGTTTCCCCCCAGATCCAGCACATGTACCGGTGTGCCAGGGTTCAGGGGCTGGACACCAGCGAGGGGCTGCTGCTGTTTGGGAAGGAGCACTTCTACGTCATCGACGGCTACACCATGACGCTCGGCCGCGAGATCAGAGACATCGACACCCTGCCGGCCAAGTAGGTCCTGTTACCGTGGCAGCGTGACGTCACACACCCATGTTACCGTGGCAGCGTGACGTCACACACCCATGTTACCGTGGCAGCGTGATGTAGAATGTCCCCTCTGGAACGACAGTCGAGATTCGTTTAACGAGTGACTCTCAAATCACAAGAGGGGGAAAAAACGAAAGCAAATATTATTTATTATTGGTTGGACACATACCTCTCCATCGTTCTCCTATGCTCTATTTTCTATCTTCTCTTTTTCTCTTCTTCCTCTTTGTAATCTCCTCTCTCTCCATCCTCCCCCCCCCCCCCCCCCCTCGTCTCCAGTCTCCAGGAGGCCATCATCCCCCGGGGAGCTCGGCAGGGGCAGACCCAGCTGAAGAGGAGCTGCAGCATCTTTGCCTACGAGGACATCAAGGAGGTGCACAAGAGACGCTACCTGCTGCAGGTGAGTACACACACACACCTGTGTAAACGTACCAGCTTGTCATCTGTAGCAGTTGAGGGTTGTTAGGAGGTTAAGTGACTCCCTGTGTCTCCCGCTCAGCCCATGGCTGCGGAGGTGTTCTCAGGAGATGGGAGGAACTACCTGCTCGCCTTCCAGAAGGGAGTCCGGAACAAAGTCTACCAGAGGTGTCATCTCTCTCTCCTCCTGCAGGGGGCGGCAGCAACACCACACTGCTGTCACCCTGATCACAGCATCACTGACACCCAAACACTGTTAGAACCATGCAAACAGATGCATTATTCATGCGTGTGTGTGTGTGTGCAGGTTCTTGGCGGTGGTTCCCTCGCTGGCCGACAGCTCAGAGTCGGTCTCGGGCCAGAGACCCAACACCAGCGTGGAGCAGGGGTATGACCTCACCCCCAACCTCTCCTAACCCTCACCATCCCATCTGTCCTCCAATCCAAAGACCTGAACTGGTCACCTGACAGTGTGGTGTCACGTGACCAGCGAGGCTGTTCCTGCGTATTCTTCCTTGCTGACCCGCCTGTCTCCTCTGTGTTTCAGGTCTGGGCTCCTCAGTACGCTGGTGGGGGAGAAGTCAGTGACCCAGAGATGGGAGGTGGGTGTCGTCTCTTCCTTTCTCCCAGCTCCTCTCCTCAGAGGCTGTCTCAGTCTGACCTCTCCCCCCCCCCCCCCCTCTCCCCCCCCTCCCCTGGTTGTTCCCCCAGCGAGGAGAGATCAGTAACTTCCAGTACCTGATGCACTTGAACACGCTGGCCGGTCGCTCCTACAACGACCTGATGCAGTACCCTGTCTTCCCCTGGATCCTGGCCGACTACGACTCTGAGGTAACGCTAGTTTAGCTAATTAGATTATTTTTTCAACCTTTCAAAACTTTTTATTAAAACGTTTTTTTCCCCTAAATGTTTTTAACCTTTGGATTTTTTTTTTTTTTTTTTTTTTTTTTTTTATATATTCATCTTGTTGCCTTCTGCCTTGGTAGCTTCGTAGACCAACGTTGTGATGCTGTCCTATATGACGTTAGCTTAGCTAACAAGCTTAGCATAGGTGTTGTAACGTGATGATTCTGTCCTATAGGACGTTAGCTTAGCTAACAAGCTTAGCATAGATGTTTTAACGTGGCGATGCTGTCCTATAGGAGCTTGACTTGAACAACCCCAAGACGTTCCGGAACCTGTCTAAGCCAATGGGAGCCCAGACAGATGACCGGCTCACCCAGTACAAGAAGAGGTTCAAGGACTGGGAGGACCCGAACGGTAGGCCAGCTCTCCCGCCTGTCCAAATATCACAACAGACTTGAGTTACATCCCATAATTTTGACACGTTACCTCAGGGTTTCAAAAACCCGTTTGCACCTCAAGTATCATTTTTTAACAATCACAGACAAGTTTGGTCTACAGTGTGTTTACAAGGGCCAGACATCTTTGTCAGATGTTCTATTTAAGAAAGGAACCCAGATCAGTCTTGTGATCGTTGTGGTTGTGTGTCTCGGTCTTGCAGGCGAGACGCCAGCGTACCACTACGGCACCCACTACTCCTCCGCCATGATCGTGGCCTCATACCTGGTCCGCATGGAGCCCTTCACCCAGATCTTCCTCAGGCTGCAGGTCAGATCCTCCTCTTCCTCCCCCGTCACACGCTGCTCACCAGACAGTCAGATCGGTCAACAGCTAAGGTTGAGATCATGTTTTTCTGAGGCAGGGTATAGAAACATGTCAGGCTTCTTGGATGGTGGTTGGAACGCTAATGATGACCTTTGTGACCCTTGGAGGTTTTGTGTGTGTGTGTGTGTGTGTGTGTGTGTGTGTGTGTGTGTGTGTGTGTGTGTGTGTGTGTGTGTGTGTGTGTGTGTGTGTGTGTGTGTGTGTGTGTGTGTGTGTGTGTGTGTGTGTGTGTGTGTGTGTGTGTGTGTGTGTGTGTGTGTGTGTGTGTGTGTGTGTGTGTGTGTGTGTGTGTGTGTGTGTGTGTGTGTGTGTGTGTAGGGAGGCCACTTCGACCTGGCTGACAGGATGTTCCACAGCGTGCGTGAAGCCTGGCTCTCTGCCTCCAAACACAACATGGCCGACGTAAAGGAGCTCATCCCGGAGTTCTTCTACCTGCCTGAGTTCATGCTCAACTCTAACAACTTCGACTTAGGTGGGCTCCAGGTCCCCACTCAGAACCTCCTTACACACCTACAGCACTGTGCAAAAGGAAGTGTTTGTTTCTGTGTTGTGATTGGATGTTCCCTCCCCCTACCAGGAAGTAAACAGAACGGTGTGAGGCTGGGGGACGTGCTGCTGCCGCCCTGGGCCAAGGGAGATCCTCGGGAGTTCATCAGGGTCCACAGACAGGTGACCATCAGACACTCCTAACGGCCTCACCTGACCAGTAAAACAACCTGAAATGTCTCAATCAACACCAACTAATCCAGTATCCCTAAGTGACAACCCCTATTTCAACCATACTTGATAACTAATCATATAATTCATGAGGACAATAAATAGATAATAATAAATGTTTTATTTCAGTAGTGTATGAATATTAACACAGTGGAATAGGCTGAATAGCAACACTGCAACTGATTTCTTCTCCCCCCCCCCCCACACCTCCTCCCCCCCCACACCTCCCCCCCCCCACACACACACACCCACACCCCCCCCCCCCCACACCTCCCCCCCCACACACACCTCCCCCCCCACACACACCTCCCCCCCCCCACCCCGACGCAGGCGCTGGAGTGTGACTACGTGAGCTCTCACCTCCACGAGTGGATCGACCTGATCTTCGGCTTCAAGCAGCAGGGCCCTCCAGCCGTGGAGGCAGTGAACGTGTTCCACCACCTGTTCTACGAGGGCCAGGTGGACATCTACAACATCAACGACCCCCTCAAGGAGACCGCCACCATCGGCTTCATCAACAACTTCGGACAGATCCCCAAACAGGTGAGGAGAGGTGACCTTCCTGTACCCCCTGACCGACAGGACGGTCACCAGACATCTGGCTCAAATTGAGCTGCTGTTGTTTCTGGAACTGGTGGTGTTTGTTGGGAGAAGTGGATGAATCTGTGACGGTGTATTTTGTTGACACGATCGCTTGGCTTTTTGACCCAAACCACGTAAGTGACGTTTGCTCGTCTCCTCCCCAGCTGTTTAAGAAGCCCCACCCCCCCAAGCGTGTGCGTAGCCGCTCTAACGGAGACCCCCAGGGCACGTCCTCTTCCGTCAGCTCCACCGCTGACAAGATCTTCTTCCATCACCTCGACAACCTGCGGCCCTCACTCGCCCCTGTGAAAGGTAGAACGGCCACGCCGGAAGACACACACACACACGTTGTCAAGCACCTTCACACACACAGATGGTAACAGGCTCCATACAGGACTCAGATACTCTGGGTGGTCTGTACTGAGATCCATGTTAGCTGTCACCAGCCTCTGTCTAAACGTGTGTGTGTGCTGTGCTGCAGAGCTGAAGGATCCTGTGGGCCAGATCGTGTGTACTGATAAAGGCATCCTGGCGGTGGAGCAGAACAAGGTCCTGGTGCCCCCCGTCTGGAGCAAGACCTTCGCCTGGGGATACGCCGACCTCAGCTGTCGTCTGGCCAACTACGAGTCAGACAAGGTCAGGGAAGAACGCACACATGCAGCCACACACACACACACATGCACACAGTTGTCCATGTGGTCACTTGGTTAGAGGTTTTCCCTGTTCATGCATTTCTGATTCCCAAAACAGTCAATAATGTTTCCTGCTGGTCAACACTGCCCTCTGGGGTTGGAGAGGAAGCACTTCATTCCCTCTGACCAATCCCCTGTCTCCATCTCCCCCTCTGACCAATCCCCTGTCTCCATCTCCCCCTCTGACCAATCCCCTGTCTCCATCTCCCCCTCTGACCAATCCCCTGGCCCCTGCAGGCGGTGGTGGTGTACGAGTGTCTGTCTGAGTGGGCTCAGATCCTGTGTGCCATCTGTCCCAACCCCAAGCTGGTCATCACCGGGGGAACCAGCACGGCCGTGTGTGTGTGGGAGACTGGGACATCCAAGGAGAGGAACAAGACCCTGACCCTCAAACAGGTAGGAGGAGAGGAACAAGACCCTGACCCTCAAACAGGTAGGAGGAGAGGATTATCCAGGTAGGATGACCTCATAAACAAAGCACCCATGTAACTGTGTGTGTGTGCGCTCCCCAGGCTCTGCTGGGCCACACGGACGCAGTGACGTGTCTGACGGCGTCAGCAGCGTACCACATCATGGTGAGCGGCTCCAGGGACCGCACCTGCATCCTCTGGGACCTCAACAAGCTGTCCTTCGTCACGCAGCTCCGGGGACACCGGGCGCCCGTCTCTGCTCTCTGCATCAACGAGCTCACGGTGGGGGGGGGGCGTGCATCGCACTGGACACACACACACACACATACAGATACAGATACATACATACACACAAACTGCTTTTTATAATTATTTTCTAGTATGCATAAGGACCAGAAACATAGAGCCTAACATTCGTGTGTGTGCGTGTGCCTGTATGTGTGTGCGTGTGTGTGAGCAGGGAGACATCGTGTCCAGCGCAGGGACCTACATCCACGTGTGGAGTATTAACGGCAGCCCCATCGCCAGCGCCAACACCTTCACGGGCCGCAGCCAGCACATCCTGTGCTGCTGCGTGTCGGAGATGAACGAGTGGGACACGCAGAACGTCATCGTCACCGGGCACTCCGACGGCGTCGTCAGGGTAACCATCATGTTATTAAATATCAGTGGTGAAGTCGGAGCCTAAGATTTCGTTTCCAGGCGAACTGACAGTCAAGTTGATTTTACTTTGAAATGTGAGCTTTGTGTTTTGTAGTGTGGGGTGTTGGTTTGAGTGAAGGGATGAAACTAGTGCTAATCGCTAGAAACTGCTGTGAGATGTTGGAAGGAAGGACTGAGTCGTGAAATGCTAGCTGCATTAGTACATCGTAACTTCCAATTTCTTTTTTTATAAAATACTTTTTGTGTAAAATGTAATGTCCTCTCTTGTAGTTCTGGAGGATGGAGTTCCTACAAGTCCCAGAAACCCCTGCTCCACAGCCAGTGGAGCAGGACGTGCCTGACTGCTGTGAGGACAAGATGGGTGAGGCTCCGTTTCACACCACATATGGCCTGAAAGGGTTCATTTGTTAAATAAATTACTTTTCAAATTAAAAAGTTTTTGTTGAAATCAAAAGTTTAAATCAAGTTCCTCCTAAGCATATCCTAACTGTGAACCAACCATCCACAACACACACACCCCCACACACACACACATACCCCCCCACACACACACCCACACACACACACACACCCCCGCACACACGCACACACACACCCACACCCCCCCCCCCCCCCACACACACACACACACCCCCCCCCCCCACACACACACACACCCACACACACTCCCGCCTGCTGTGTCCAGTTGAGGGCCGTGAGCCCCATAATGGGGAGGAGGACAGCAGTGAGTCTGACGGAGACGAGACCAGCCTGGGCCCAGAGCCCCAGCCCCTCCCCCACGCCTCCCCCGCCCCTGGCAGCGCCCCTGGCAGCGCCCCTGGCAGCGCCCCTGGCAGCGCCCCTGGCAGCGCCCCTGGCAGCGCCCCCGGCAGCGCCCCCAGCAGCGCCCCCAGCAGCGCCCTGCACAGACCCAAAGGTACGTCACTCTGCCCCCCTCTCAGGGTCAACCTCCATGGAACCACCCAGAACATGTTAACTCATATCTGTTTAGTGGAACAAGTGATTTTCTGACTGCCCGGTAGTGGAAAGAGTGATTTCTAACGGCCTGTGGCGCCCCCTGCAGGTGTGGTGGGCCGCTCTGGGGCGTCCTGGTCTGTGGACAGCGGCTCTGACGACTCCCGCCGCTGGTCCGACACGCTCAGCCTGGACGAGAAGGACGGCTTTGTGTTTGTCACCTACTCAGAGGGCCAGGGGAGGCCAGCAGGGGCACACCCAGGACCCCAGCACCCCCACACGGCCCCCCCAGCCCCCCTGCAGGCCCCCCAGCCCCCACAGCCCCTCCAGCACCCCACCACCATGGAGGCTCGCCCCTACGGCCAACTCAGAACCGGTAGGTTACTAGTCTGTACGTTGGAAGAGATGTTTGTAACTAAAGCACGTTGCTTGTAAAAAGGGTTATACAAATCAAATGTGATTTTATTTTATTTGAAAGCAGGTTACCTGCTTGTCTTAACTGTGTTGCATGTAAGTGTGTGTGTTAGAATGAGTGTGTGTTATCTGTGTGGTGGTGTGTTTCAGGCTACAGATGGGAGCGTCAGCTTGTGTTCCGGAGCAAGCTCACCATGCACACGGCCTTCGACCGCAAGGACAACGCTCACCCTGCCGAGATCACCTCCCTCGCCATCTCCAAGTACGTGTGTGTGTGTGTGTGAGCGCTCCTCAGTGTGTGTGTGTGTGTTTGTGAGCGTACCCTAGTGTGTGTGTAAAGTGCAGTGTGCACTAAAGGCCAGTGGGGTTAGTTGTGGTCATGGTTTGAGTCACATCACAGTGTCTCTCTCTCTCTCCCTCCATCTTTCTCTCTTTCTCTCTCCCTATTCCCCTTTCCCTCTCTCTTTTCTCCATCTCCTCTCTCTCCCTCCACCCCCCTCTCCCTCTCTCAGAGACCACAGTAAGATCCTGGTGGGGGACGGGCGTGGCCGTGTGTTCAGCTGGTCGGTGAGTGACCAGCCGGGCCGCTCGGCTGCGGACCACTGGGTGAAGGACGAGGTGGTGGACAGCTGCTCCGGCTGCAGCGTGCGCTTCTCCCTGACGGAGCGACGTCATCACTGCAGGAACTGTGGCCAGCTCTTCTGTCAGAAGTAAGTTCCTCCGTTGCTGTTTACACATGACAGATTGGGGCATCGAGGAGCCAAACTATGAGCCTTGCTCTTAAGCTGGTCTGGTGGATATTTATTGGAAATGATTATTGGTATAAAAATTTTTAATAATAATATGTTCTTTTGTAAGATGTGAACTTGTACCAGGACTAGTGTTGGGATGCCATTACGTGCTGGGGGAAGTTGTTTTGGTTCTGTTTATGTATTCGTTGGACTGTGACTGCTCTCGTCACAGCCAAGAATAACCTCAACAACAAACACAGTTGACTGTTTGAAGACCGGAGACTTAACCACCATGCTGCACCCTGTCTCCTGTCCTGGTCCGCCTCTCTCCCTCCCTTCTCTCTCTTTCTCCCTCCCTTCTCTCTCTTTCTCTCTCCCTCCCTCCCTCCCTCCTCCCTCAGGTGCAGTCGTTTCCAGTCAGAGATTAAACGTCTGAAGATCTCTTCTCCGGTGAGAGTGTGTCAGAACTGTTACTACAACCTGCAGCACGAACGCAGCGCCGACGACGGCTTCAAGAACTGAGGCCCTCGCGACCTTCCTTCCTCCCCTCTCTCCCTCCCTGCCCTCTGGGTCTCCCTGCCTGTAACCTCCTGGTCTCTCCCCCCCCTTTCTTCTCTGAATACCTGTAAACACACACACACAGTAACCGAACTTAACTCACTGATGTAGACTAAAAGGGATCACCTGACCGCGATGTGTCAGTTGTCGTAACCGTGGCGATCGACTAGCACGCCCGGAAACGGGATGGAGGGAAGTAGGGGGGAGAAGAAGATGGGGAAAAAGAGTGAAAAATAAGATGACACAAGGGGTGTTATGACATCATTCCCACTTTAACAGTCCACACTCATTATAGGACACAAACAACCTTGAAACGCCATACTCAATATACCACTGGCTAGCTGGCTTGTAGACCAACAGGATACAGGGATAACCTCCCCATAGAACGTGAGATAAACTTGTTTATATTGTAAATACTTACAATGGCCTTTTTAAACTAGAGCAAGAAAACAGGAAAAATATGATTATTGAGAAGAAAAGGAAAACAAACAAAAAATGTCATTGCCTGTAATATAGCTTTGTGACTAACCACTCCTGGCTTTAAAACAAAAAAGATTGTGTGCAGCTGATTACGTCACTATTCACCTAGCCCCGCGGGAGTAATATGTGGGACAATGAATGTTAATAATAATTGTATGTGGGTTGATAACTAGTGAGTCTACTTATGCAATTTTTTTTACGTTTACAAATATGTGATTTATTTTGTTGCCCACAGTATCAAGCCATTGCCATCAAAGAGAGATTTTTTTTTTGTTATCCCTTTTGCCAAATTGCTTTGATATATCATGTATTTTGGTATGAATGAAGAACTATCATGTCGATTTTTACCTATCATGCAGTCTTGTAAGTTGTCCATTTGTAATAAGTTGTAGGAGCTGTTTATTTTGTTGCTGCTTGTCCAGACTAGTGACATCATCATTATTTTTTATTATTTTGTCTTCCTTTTTACCATATCAGGTTTACAGATACTGTACTTCATAGGATGTAAGAGTTAGTTGTATGTCTTCAAGAGGGAAACCATCGAGGGTTCATCAACTCTGAAATGTAATATCAGCGTATGAAATATATATATATATACACCGCCGTTTCCAGTTACTGTATGCATGGCATTGGTCTTAAGTTGCAACATTTTGCACACAAACCGGGATTGTTCCCCCCTCCCTCATATCTGTGTCATGTGATTGCGCTGACATTTTATGTGTCACAACCTCTGAAACAATTTAAAGTTTGAATCACGAGAAATGTATAAAAACCGTTAGACATTGTCCAGAGTATATCTGTTATGATAAAAGCGAAAAGATTACGGTCAGACGCAGTAAACTGTCGAATTTCAGGTTGTACGTGTAGCATTGGCTGAACGTTTTCCTCCAGGAACGCAGCGGTTTCGTTCTGTTATTACAAAGCAGAGGAGAAGGAGAATATTATTGGTCTGACAGCATGTAAATAATCTCAAAAAGCCTTCCTCTAACTGGAAGACGCTAAATAGGGAGAGATTTTGGGCGGTCATCGACCACCGTAAGATGTCGACCTCTGCCAAGTCGATTCATACCTCCGTAAGAGAGTTTTATCTGGATCGTTTAGGGACACAGTAGGCCTATCACCTTTATATATCTGAATACGGATTGTAGCGTGAAACACCTAATTGATGCCGTTATAAGCGAATGGGTTTCGATATTTCACTTTCGGTGTTAGATAATGTGATGTCTGTTAGGTAGCCTGGTCCTAGTGAAGCACAAGGTTCCTGAGTATGTATGTGGAGAACATTGAAACGAGAGCGTCCTGAGACTACAGAAGTAGTCCTTCCTCGTGTCATTTTATCCGTGATGCTGTGGGCAACCTTGCAGCTTTCTGTACATGAGACATTTACTTATTTTTTTCTACTCTCGAGAACACTTCTAACACGAGTTGTAGTTTCGGATTCACTGTCTGTGACATCTCCCATTCATGTTCCCCTATTCTCTGCCATATATTATGCACTCTTATTATTATTGTTATATCATTCTGCATTTATGTACTGTATCTAGTGTGCAATCGTAACATCTAGCTGAGAAGATTTAGCAGCCACAAAAGCATCTCTTTAAAAATCCACACGATGGCTGATATCAATCTGAATGACTTTTGCACCTTTACTTTGTAAAGTCGGAACAGAATCATGATTTTTATTGAATGCCATTTTATGTTGTGGGCTATCATTTCAAAGAGGACACATTACACCACAGTGAAATTAACTGTATAAAGTATTTATGCAATTTTACTGATTTTAAGATTTTTTTTTTTAATTCTTGTAATTTCAGCAAGTTTTGTTACTTGTTGCATGTCTATTAACATAGCTGACTTTCTGTGTCAGTGTAATGTACATGTTCTTGGCATTATTCGTGTTTATGTTCGTCTTTTTTTTTTCATTTTCCAAGGCATCGTCTTATGAGTTGTTACAAGCCCCGAGCAAGAGATATGTGTACAGTTTATGGCTGGAGTGCTGGAGATTAATTCCTTGACTCCTGGTGGACTTTTGTACTCTTTATGGAATCAAAGAATTGATTGAGAAAATCATGGATTATTTTGGTGGTCTTGTATTGGACTGCATTACTAAAGATCTGGTGTGCAGTCTGTGATAGCTGAATGTTCCAGGTGTGTGTGTTCAGTACGACAAAGATACAACCGTAGAATAACCCCCTACCGAAACAATGTTACAATAATGCAATAGATCTGGTACTTATTATTTTATTTTGATTTCAATTAAATTCTTGCTGTTTACCACCAAATGCTGATTGATTTGTGTACTTCATTCAAAACAAAAAACAAAAAAAAACGTGGTTCTTCAATAGGCCTTAATGCTCAACCATTACTAATAATTTTCAGAGGTGAAACACAGTATCCATTAAACACAGCGATGTCCTATTACAATGGCCGTAATTACTGTACACTGAAACATTGTAGATTGTTGTAATGTGAGCATCAACTTAATGCCACACTTCTACTAGCCTATGTAAAGCTAATGTAGTCTAACGGTCGAAAGACCAAGACGGGAATTGAGACAGTGTGACTGCCGTTGCCTTGGCCCACCACATCCCTCTAGAAGCAGAGTCGTCAACGATTTATTTGTATTTTCAAATAATACAATAATCTCCCCCAAACACACTATATTCAAAATATTTCCAGTACTGTATCCGATTCCTGACAGGCTATCTTGCCTGTTTTTTGCCCTGTCCAAATAAGAGAAATACCAATTTTGGCAACCCCTCTGCTCGCTGGTTGCTATGGAGATAGACCAACAGCGTTAGACCAAGATGGAGGAGGACAGCTCAGTTGCGGCTCTCGACAATATTGTCACCGAATTCCATACTTATGAGGACTTTCTTGACTCCCAAATCACCTCTATGGATTTATATTACCTAGAGGTAACTGTTGTGTTTTACGTTCAGTTTTTAATGCTTTACTGAGCAAGTTAAGCTCGTTTACTCCGAATGCAAGACGAGCTTGGCTAGCTCTACAGTAACACAGTCATCGGTCTAATTAGTAGCAAATTTGTCACACCTGCTAACAATTTTCGCTGCTTTGCTTCACGAGTTGTCAACTTAATATGCTAAGACTGACACATTCACTAGAATATAGTTTACTTTGTTCTTCAGACAGAACCACGAAAGAAAATGCATGAGTTTTACAAAACGTTGTAGGAACTGTTTACATGAGACAGATGGCGGTATCGCTTTGCTCATGTCGTGTGTGTGTGAATAGTGGTAGCTCTAAGAACTAAACTGACCGAATGATAAGAAACGCTCGAAGTCGAGAGTCTGGTCCGTACTGGCAATAGACTGGTAGTGTTTGATAAGACAAGTTCAGAACCTAAATTCTAAGTAGCAGGAGTAAGTTCTAAGTAGCAGGACTATTTAGTACTGAAGACGTTTTCTTGTAAAGTTAGCTCTTAACATCCCGGGAATGAGCTATTAACTTTACTGTAGAGTAAACTTACCTAACTTAACCAATAGATGGCACTTTTTCGTCAGAAGTTGCATGCTCGCATTGCTTGAACACCTGTGTCTACAAAGGGTAACGACCAACCTCCTATCTGACCTGATAATCTTCTCAGGTGAAACATTATCAAACTAATTTACCTCATGTGGTGTTTACACAACGCTGTCAACCCAGGCCATCTAATCTGCCCACTCATGTTAATACTGAATAAATCTGCTCTGCAACAGAAAGCCGAAGCAAATAGTTGCCCACTCTTGTTAAATGAAGTGTTTGTTGTGTATTCTAGACACTTTGTTTGGATAAGATTTTTGTTCGGAATGCAGGTGCCAAAAGCAACTTAACTCACTTTCATGAGACATGTTTAGTCATGGAAAAAGCAGAAGAAACTATTTTACTATCCCCAAATAATTAGGCCATGTAGTCTGGTCTCAGATTGGATTGATAATATGGCAAAAATAAAGCGATGTTTTACAGGAATATTATCTTATATATTTTGAGTGTCCTGTATTTGTGCGGCAGTATAAAAGTGACATTTTTGCTGGAGTGTATTACTCCAGTCTTTAGAGGTGGGGTGGAGGGGGTGAGTCTGGTGTGTGTTGCCGGCCGGCGGCCCCGGTTCCTGTCTCACCACGTGGTGTGTCAGGTGGCTGAGCGGTTAGGGAATGGGGCTGGTAATCTAAAGGTTGCCAGTTCGATTCCCGTCCGTGCAAAATGACGTTGTGTCCTTGGGCAAGGCACTTCACCCTACTTGCCTCGGGGGAATGTCCATGTACTTACTGTAAGTCGCTCTGGATAAGAGCGTCTGCTAAATGACTAAAATGTAAATGTTCCCTGCTCCTCCAGGACGAGGAGCTAGCTCGTCAGCTGGTGGAGCTGGGCTACAGGGGCAGCGGAGAGGTCCTGAGGAGGGAGGAGTTTGAGACGAGGAAGGCTGCGGCAGAGGCCTCCAGGCTCTCCAAGAGGGGCCAGAGACAGTAAGTTGACCTGTCGCGGACTGAGCGAGAGTCCGGATGTTTCTCTGGATCTGTCAGGCTGGTGGGCTCTGTATTCTGCATCTTGTGTCTGATGGTACCCCTCCCTCTCTCTCTCTCTCTCTCTCTCTCTCTCTCTCTCTCTCTCTCTCTCTCTCTCTCTCTCTCTCTCTCTCTCTCTCTCTCTCTCATGTGAGGGGTTGAAACACGTTTTTTTGTTGTTCTTTCATCCGGTTTCTCAAACAACGGTCAGTTTTACAACAACCCCATACATGCAGGCTAGGAGGACGACGGGTTGGAAGTCACACTGGAGTTAACTTAACATCCATTTAATTTCAGTTACCATGTCAAAGCCAAGTCATAGTTCAGATGACAATAATAGTTTCAGGCTATGTTGATCTAAGTCTAGATCTATCCTTCCTTGGTATCCAGGAACAAACACTAAGCAGTGTACATACACCAATCTCCTCAGGAGTAGCACAATCTCTCAGAGCCCCTGATTGATCACACTTTACTATCTTAACTTTTTAGATTTTTTTGTCAACCTCACCTGGGCAAATATCACATGACTGAGACGCCCTCTGAGAAACAACATCAGTCACATTATTCAAATCCTCTGTATCCCTTTGTGGTCATGCCTCAGCAGATGACAAGTTGACACAGACCCAAGGGTTATAATAAAATAAAAAAACGTTCACACATGAAGATACCCAAGTATTTACATGTTGGATGTAGAATTGGATTGAATTCTTGAATCGTTTCCAAAGGAGCCCATTTTTGCTGCTGTTCTCCCTCCAGCGCTGAACATCAGTGACACCAGCGTAACAGGAGCCCACACACCTGCACTCACTAAAGGCTCTAGCCCTGCAGCCTTTCATCTTGTCCTCACAGGAACCAGTTAGACCTTGTAAGTGAAGAGTCAGTGTTAGCCCAAGGAAAGGCTCCTGTCGTAGGGTGCCGTAGTGGTAAACCTATCAGGTTTACGTGGAGGGTTTTTTAGAAGTGAGGGTGATGGTGTACTAAAATCACTCCTCATCAGAGCCCTTTGCAGTTACACCCCTGGCTATTCATTCATTGGCAGGTCACTTTTCACCTTGTTACCGAAATAGCCCTCTGAATGTAGCCGTGGTGCTCTGTGCTGCGTAGCAGTGCGAGGCTAGCGGTGCGAGGCTAGCGGCTGGTCTTGCTAACGTTACGGTCGAGGAGGGAGCTCTGAGGCGTTCCTGCCTTGGCTGCTTCCTCTATCAGTTGTTTTAATCATTATCCCCTTCAATACACCATGCACCTGTTCGTAAAAAGAAGGAAAAAAAGGAAAGGATTTGGTTCAGCTACAAAGCAAAGCCTTGCCCTTCCTGGTACAATAGTACACTATGTTTGAGTGATTTTCCCATTATCAATTACACTGCACCCTGTCTTCTCATCTGTGGTCAGCAAAGACGGAAAAACTCTATTAATAAGAAGGAAACCCACTACTGGGAAAGGGATCAGGAGTTTATTTTTTATTTTTTACAACGCGATTCAGAAGTGAAGTGAATTAACTCTCGCACAAAGTGTTCTTCTGATATTGTTGACAATATTAATAAGATAAACTTATTATAACAAACTTTAAGTGAATTAGCCTCCAGGGTAGGTTGTACATGTTTTTATTCTTTGAATTGTAAGATTATCCAGGATAGTGTGTTTTGCTCTTTCAGACACACTTTCATCCCATTTTATGTTACCTGGGAGAGAGAACTGTGTGGTCAAGTCATTTGTTTTTGGTAGATCTGATGCCTGAACTGAATAGATATCTCTTTAGTTTTGACATTGGGGTAGGCCAACGCAACCTTCTGTAGGCTAAGAATCAATATACTTTTACAGGTTTTTTGTGTTAATTAGAAGGACAAAGTCTGGATATCACTTACCCACGCAGGAACATTTGACATGGGGGGAAAAAAAAGTGGCAGCTGAAAAGACAGAAAAATCCCAACACCCACAGGCTGTTTCCATCAGAAGTGGCAAGCTGGAGCCTTGTCCCCTGAGCTAGCTGTTAAACTGCTAGCTTCTCTTTCCTCTGCGGTTTTCTGATTGGATCTCCACCAGCCTGACCTCTTGACCCCCTGTTGTGGTTGCACTGAAAAAACACCAGCTCCCAAGATGCAATGTACCACCTGCAATCTGAGAATAGTCAGGCAGTGTTCTGGCAGCTGGTCTGTAAACAACACGACTGTTACTGAAGCCGTTTTTATTTTATTTTTTTAACCCCTTGTGTTCGTTTTGACAGTAATGATATAAATGAATGCAAACTATCAAATAACCATGCAAATGCATTTTGGGGTCTCCTCGTCTGAAAGCCAAGTGTTAGCAAAGACGGACGACCAAAGAGCTGTCTTGCACCTGCAGTGGTCCGCTCCTGGGACCAGGGAGGCTCTAGAGATACCGGACCAGAGGCCTCGTCTGGAGGCCATGCTGCTTGCAGAATGCCTCTGCCCTCCGCCTAAAGCCGAGCTGATGCCTCCAAAAGATCTTCTTTTCTTTCCAGTGCTCTGTCACTGACTCAACATGTTTTTCCTTTTCTTTTCAACCACCCCGTGATCTCTAGGAGACCTTTACTGCCTCCAGGTGTATAAATAAAGCTGTTTTCAATTAAGGGCTAACCTCGCCTGTAGCGTGCATCTGATCAGTCAATGCCCCTGCACTTGTGGTAATAAAATACCCAGGGAGTGGAGATAGCGCTGCAAATGCTAATAAGATGTTGGCCTGTTTCAGTCTGGAGGACAACATGCTCCTCTTGACAGCTTGACTGTGAAAGGAAGGCCTCGCCAGCACATCACAAAAGACCAAACAAAAGACCAGTGCTCTCGTCAGACATTGGTGAAATTCAATATATAATTGAAGAAGAAGAAAAAAAGTGAAACTTGAATGAAAGGGATGCTTAGTCAGTTGTGTGGTTGTTGGGTTTGGGTGAAATCTATGCCAAGCTTGAGTCAAACATCAACAACCTCCTACTCGGATAGGGAAAAAAAAAACGACACTTTTGTTCCATTCATGCCATAGCAGAATACAAAGTTAGCTTTATACGCTTGTTTGACTTAAGTCTGTTTCATATCAAAATACCTCGGAGAAGCAATGAAAGTAGACTACTTGTTTTCTTTAATTTAAACTGGATATAACTGTCTTGCTTTGATTTTTATTTGATTTTTCTAATCCCTTTAGCTTAATGTTAAATAGGAGACCTAATGTTAGACTTGTCACATGAGGAGACTTCTGGACATGCGTAAACAAACTGCCACTTGCGGAGAAGATGAGCTCTGAAACCCCTCCTGCAGCTTATGTGGAACAGGCCTCTGTAATCTAGTCCAACACTTTCTGTAAAGATCTGTGAAACTTCAAATCAGAAGCTTCTTCTGTGCGCTCTACAGTCGGCCATTGGCAGGTTTTATTTCACCTTATCTCCTTTTCCCTGGATCAGAAACAAAGAGGGAAGAGGGCTGCTGTAGACACCAGGCATCCAGGCTTCAGCCCTGATCCAGACCCAGCAGTCCAGCTAACGTCCTGATCTCCAGTCCTTCGCCATTCCTTCGCCAGTCCTTCGCCAGTCCTTCGCCAGGCCTCTGCCAGGCCTTCGCAAGGCCTCTGCCAGTCCTCCACTCCGACTCGGTGTCCAACCCACAAGCTCTTTGTCCTTTGTGCTTTTTTTCTCCCTCCATCCAGAATACTCCACTCTCTCTCACTCTCTCTCTCGTCTGTTAAAAGAGAGACATTTCTCACTGTGCCAAGAACAACCAGAGCAGTGAACATGCACATGGACGGGGAATGCACAGCGTTGCTAGTCCAACCCCAAGTCGCCTGGCTAAAATAAGATTGGGGATGTTTCTGATATGAGAAGCCTGGTTCTTCGACGAGCCAAGCCCCAGCCCCAGACCCGCACTGGCCTCCAGCCCCGCGCTGGCCTCCAGCCCCACGCTGGCCTCCAGCCCCCTGCTGGCCTCCAGCCCCGCGCTGGCTCCGTGCTGCCAAGGTTGGCAGGCTTGGTTACATGTGCTGTCACGCCAAATTGCCTCACCTGGGTTTGCGATGTTGGACACGGTGTGCGCCTGACAAAGCCAGCCTGCCGGCGCTGTCCACGGTCGACACACATGCCGCAAGGACCGAGCCAACCTCCACATCGTACCCACACAGCTCTGGGAACGGGCCGCGCCACTTTTAAACTAAGCAGGGAGGAAGTGCTCACAGGCAGTGACTGACAGACTGCAGCTCTCTCACAAGACATCCCATATTTCGCTAATTCTTTTTTTATCCCTTGTGCTGCCTTGGGGTCATTGTGACCCACCTTTTTCACCATGACGGTGGGTCACAATGGCCCGAAGGCAGCACAAGGGTTTTGAAGAAGATAAGTGTGGTAAGTAGGGACAGTTTTTTTTGTTATTTCTTGCCTTTGTTTGGACTCTGTTCTGGTTTACCATGTCTTTGTAAACCCATCCCCAAATGTTTGTGTCTTTTGATCACGCAAGCTGACAAAAGAAAACACTGAAGCCTACCCCTAATGTAAACAGATTTTTTTACAGTAGAATTTTGGTTTCTTTAAAACAATCATAACACACAAAAATACTTGCCTTGCTGGCTAACCCAAGCTCCAATTGGCACCATAAGTTTGCCAACATCTGATGGCCATTTCCCTAAATGAAGCCAGCGTTATATGGGTCTACAGTATGCTTTTCATTTTGGGTGTGTACTGCCACCAGACATCAGTTTGCAGCATGTGTTGGAGGGTATTCATCTGCTACTTAGAAGTATTGTGTTTCTGCATGGAAATGGGCCGTACTGAAATCAGCTGAGTAAACATGGGGATTGGGAGCCCTGAGCTCCATGTTAGAATGGTTTGCGCTGGACAGGGTTTTGACTGGACAGCCGTAAGACCCTCCTCTTTCAATTTCCTTGATAGAGATTTCCTTTGGATCAGCTTAAGCTGGGCCTTATGTTCTTTACCAACATACTGTACTAGTGTGTTCCTTTTGTGGTTGTGGAGGTTTACCTGCTACAGGGCTGGTGTGTGGAGGTCCTACCTGCTACAGGGCTGGTGTGTGGAGGTCCTACCTGCTACAGGGCTGGTGTGTGGAGGTTCTACCTGCTACAGGGCTGGTGTGTGGAGGTCCTACCTGCAACAGGGCTGGTGTGTGGAGGTCCTACCTGCTACAGGGCTGGTGTGTGGAGGTTCTACCTGCTACAGGGCTGGTGCGTGGAGGTTCTACCTGCTACAGGGCTGGTGTGTGGAGGTTCTACCTGCTACAGGGCTGGTGTGTGGAGGTCCTACCTGCTACAGGGCTGGTGTGTGGAGGTCCTACCTGCTACAGGGCTGGTGTGTGGAGGTCCTACCTGCTACAGGGCTGGTGTGTGGAGGTTCTACCTGCAACAGGGCTGGTGTGTGGAGGTCCTACCTGCTACAGGGCTGGTGTGTGGAGGTTCTACCTGCTACAGGGCTGGTGCGTGGAGGTTCTACCTGCTACAGGGCTGGTGTGTGGAGGTTCTACCTGCTACAGGGCTGGTGTGTGGAGGTTCTACCTGCTACAGGGCTGGTGTGTGGAGGAAGCCCTGTAACAGCCTGCTGCAGTTCTGAGGGCCAGAGAGGGGTCCTACTTTGATGGCTGACAAAACAAAATCCTTTGAAGATCTTTTTCTTGCCCTTCGCTCTTTTATTCATGGTTGCATCAAGCCAAGCATGACTGTGATCTCTGTGTCTCCAGCCAGCATGAAGAGAATAGGACCTCCCTGTGAAAACATCCACAGCATTCGGATGTGAGCGATTATGTGGAAGCAAAGATGGGTAATAAAAACCCACACACTAATGACATTCACCATGCACTGCTTTCTCAATGCAGAGGAGAACACTTCTGCCTTCCTCAAGCCTTAGAACAAGTTAACTGAGTATGTGAACAGTCCTGTAGACTATAGCCTGTTTGTAATAATTGGTCTACTTCAACTTCTCTAGGTTTTTAAGAATAAATTACTTGTTACTGTAGCTATTCTTAAAGATTTTATTTTATCAATGGATGTGACCCATTGTTTTTTTATGGTACAACTAGTATAGGCCTACTGTACCCACATGTACTTAAATGAAAATCTTTCTACAGTAGCTGCACCATTGTTCGCGGAAAAAACCCCACATCTTGAAGTATTTAGCAGTTTCATCAAGTCAGTCATTTGGATGGGTTTGCTTATCCTATAATTGATTTCTTGTAAAAGGACTTGCTCAGGGAGCCAAATGAATCACGCTTTTGATTCAAAGGGACACACGTGCTTGTGGTGCTACCAAATCCTAGTTTGGTTTCTTAAATTGCAATTATTTAAACGTCCGCATCTCTCTTGCGATGGCTTTTACCAGCCTAATGAGCCTGTGGTGGGCTGGTAATGGACAGAGAAGGGACAGAAATCAAGTCAAGTGTTTACTCTTCTCCTGTCACTCATTACGCTATCTAATGTTAATGGCGAACATGGCGAATTAGAGCATTTGTCTTAGTTGAAGTTGTGTAGCCCACTTCCCTTTAAAGTGGTGAGCGGGCGCTCGGAGGGCGAGCGAGACCAGGCTCTCTGGATGGTGTCTGCTTTCTTCTTTTAACGGAAACATCTGTTTGCTTGTTGTTCTCTGCCGCTGCTTCCTCCTCAGATGCCCTCGGTCCTGTAAGCAGCACTCTGCATATCCAGGAGGGGGAGGGAGGGGGAGGAGGGGGGGAGTGGGGAGGGAGGGAGGAGGGAGGGAGGAGAGGGGAGGGAGGTGGAGGGGAGTGGTGGAGAGGAGTGGGGGAGTTGGAGGTGGAGGGGAGTGGGGGAGTTGGAGGTGGAGGGAGGGAGGGAGGAGAGGGGAGGGAGGTGGAGGGGAGTGGTGGAGAGGAGTGGGGGAGATGGAGGTGGAGGAGGAGCGGGGGGGAGGAGGGAGGAGCGGGAGGAGGGAGGTGGGGTAGGAGAGGTGGGGGAGGAGGGAGGTGGGGTAGGAGAGGTGGGGGAGGAGCGGGAGGAGGGAGGTGGGGGAGGAGCGGGAGGAGGGAGGTGGGGTAGGAGAGGTGGGGGTGGAGGGGAAGAGGGGAGGAGGAGCGGGGGGGAGGAGCGGGAGGAGGGAGGTGGGGTAGGAGAGGTGGGGGAGGAGCGGGAGGAGGGAGGTGGGGTAGGAGAGGTGGGGGAGGAGGGAGGTGGGGTAGGAGAGGTGGGGGAGAAGGGAGGAGAAGTGGGGCTCCCGTCCTATACTGGAGTTGCCGGTTTTTATTACGAGCTGTTACAGCAGTTAGTGAGTCACAGAGGTTGGGGACGTGTTCAGCTTTATCCCTCACATCCTTCCCCCCCTCGGGCTCCCTGGCCTCTGATGTTTGATTACTTGCGATCGAACCTCCTCCCCCTCCCTGTCCGCCAGGGTACAGGGGTGGACGTGGTTTTCACATTATACAGCCCGTGCCATAAAGCTACTACCAGCGCTGTCATCATCCCGCTTTGTAGTCAGGGCATCCTGTAAACGGCGGATGTGTGTGATGGCTTCTGCAGCGACCTGTAGGGTAGGACGTGGAGCAGCTTCTTCCCCTGGTGCATCGCCCCCCACACACCCCCACTCCTGTGGACCCGAGCCAAGGACCACCAACACACAGGCCCAGTCCCTACCTCCTGGATCCAGTAGGAGGGGGAGATGGAGAGAGGATCCTGATGCAGTGGGGCAGAGTGCCTCCCCCTTGACCTGCTGAATATGGATTCTGAACACCGCAAACAACTCTCTAAGCTCTCAACGATTGGCCTTTTTGGCATGTAGATGCCTCCGTCCAATAAGATGTGGGGTCTACATGGTGGAAGTTAGGTGCCGAACAATTGTTCTGTAGTTCGTGAGGTAGGCCTAGATTGTGAGGGTAAATAGCTCCGTGGGGTGAAAGGTGGGACTGCAAATTGCAATAGTCAAGACTTCACTTTTAAACCCAGGACATGTACTTGTGTAAACACTGAATGGAATTGAAGTTGCCTTTGTGAGAGAAAACTCAACCTCTCAGCTAGAACAATAGATCCAGTGTTTCTAGTTGTCACGTTACAAGATTCTTTGTTTGCTCCTGACAGCATGGACGCTCCATCCAGTGGATTTACATTCAGAAACATGAACACGGACTTATCTTTCTTACACATTCATGCCTGACTCTATAACCTCCTATTAGCAAGTGTGACCACAGAGAGCAGGGAAGGAGATCAGGTAGAATCATGTGGGCCACATGTGTAACTGATCCATTCAGCTCATTGTAATCAAAGGTGACAGAGGATTTCAAAAAAGCGCAAAATAAAGTAAATTGTCATGCTGTGCGGAATTTCCCTTGACGTCCACCAGCCCAAAATAATATTTTCCATAAGATTCTTTTCCCCCCCCATGTACTCTCAGGAAAAATATGCCTAGTGCAGCACGTGTTGATTTTCAAAAATCACTGTATTATTGAAAGGTCCCATCTGCCAGGCCAGGAAAGCTCTGAGGGCTTGAAGCACTGATCTGTCTCGAGAATAAAGTTGCTAAAAAGGAATCATTTCAAACTTTCAGACCTGGCCCAGCATTGGTCAGACAGCTCATCCACTTGAATACAAATTTCAAGAAAACAAGAGAGAATTGGAAACACTCTTTCTTCCAGCTTCTAACCTGAAACACTCTTCCTTTCAGCTTCTAACCTGAAACACTCTTCCTTCCAGCTTCTAACCTGAAACACTCTTCCCTCCAGCTTCTAACCTGAAACACTCTTCCCTCCAGCTTCTAACCTGTAACACTCTTCCTTCCAGCTTCTAACCTGAAACACTCTTCCCTCCAGCTTCTAACCTGAAACACACTTCCTTTCAGCTTCTAACCTGAAACACTCTTCCTTCCAGCTTCTAACCTGAAACACTCTTCCTTCCAGCTTCTAACCTGAAACACTCTTCCTTTCAGCTTCTAACCTGAAACACTCTTCCTTCCAGCTTCTAACCTGAAACACTCTTCCCTCCAGCTTCTAACCTGAAACACTCTTCCCTCCAGCTTCTAACCTGAAACACTCTTCCTTCCAGCTTCTAACCTGAAACACTCTTCCATCCAGCTTCACCCTGTAAAAGTAATAGATCCTCCAAGAGACACACATTTATCCGTTGGCAACCAAATGTTTATTCACCCCTAACCTCTCCATTAACCTCAAAGACAGAATTTCCAATAAAAACCTTTTGTTTAAGCAGTTTAGCTTGCTGAATTTGCAGTCCTTTATTTTTATGGTCAACACCATTGAGAGGAGTTGGGTCAAGGAATAACATCCAATTTGTCACACACTGATTTATCAGGTGACTTCTCCACAAGAAGTTTTTATTCAAACATTTTCTTATTTTCATGAGAGACGTGCACCCTGGGAAACAATTTGGGCCAAACTACATTATGGAGGTGCTATTCAAAACAACTGCCATTTGGTTGCGGACTGTTGGGTATCATATGAAAGATGCAGAACCGGTTTGCTAAATAAATAGTTTGAAAGATCCCGGAAAGACAGAGAGCCCAGCGTACGAGGCCTTGGATCAGGCTGTAGCCCAGCATTCTTCACACTAATGCAGTGTTTATATTCCTGTAAACATTCTTGGTGGACAGCTCCTCAGAGCTGGAAGCCGTCCACCCCCTGCACAGGCAGCTTGAGAGTGACTCTGGGTGTTTTCAACTTCACTCTCGTTCGACTATCCTAAGGCCTCAGTCCGGCTAGGATTTCCCCTGCTCTGGGTAACCTGGTAGCCTTCAGTACGGTGCTGTCTCCAGACCCTAGATTCCCTCTTTAGGGTAGTAATGTCATGCCACTTCTCTCTAGGTCGCCTTGGGTATATTAACACCCTCATGGTCCTAATAAGATGACAAGGGCCAACTGTGGCAGAACAACCTTGACAGTTCAGAGGCTAGCCAACTGCATATGTGCTCTAACCTTTGAATTTTTTTCCCCCTCCACAAAGCCAAGAGATGACCATAGCCATTCCTTTTGATTTATTTGTTCTTGAAATTTGGGGCCCATCTGAACTTCAAGGTTTAAGACAAACAAGAGACACCCACAAGCAATAATTCAAAACCTCTCGGAAATCACTGCGAGCCTGTCGGCCAGTCATTAACTCCTAATAACCAATTCCTAATGGCCAAAGGCTTGTTAATCCTCTCCAATGAGGCTTGATAAGAGATTTGTCCATGGAGGAAAACTCAAACATGCACCTCTCAGTATTATTTGCTGAGGTATTATTTCCCCTCCAAGCGTGACAGTGTGTGTTGCTTTAGCTACTGGATGGGGTAACCCCAGTCTCTTCCCTCCTCAACACCTGTGTTTACTTTGGGGCCTTGGCCCCTATCACCCAGCAGTAATCCTTCACTCACTCAGGAGATGGAGTGAGCCTACAGCCTCCAAATATGTGCTGCCCCAGCACTTTCACCACTATGTGATTCCTCCAAGACTTTCATGATGGGGCATGGGCCAAAGACTAGTATAAATTACATTCCTTTTTCAAATTCTAGTATATTTGAACATGGAAGGGGTGGGGTGGGGGGGGGGCAACACAGATCCTGTTCTCTATTATTGTAATTTAAGAAAAGTAAGGAGCGGGAACTAGGACGTTTCTTAGCACGAGTTGAGTTGGCGGAGCGTAGAGGCCTGTGGGTGGAAGGCCCCTTCAGTGAGCCATTATACCGCTGTAGCCCCCCCCCCCTCCCGACACCCTCACTAGCACAGCACAAGGAAATGTGGCCGGTGAACCAGAATAGGAACTATTTTAAAAGTATAAATATATATATATATAGTTTTTCTTTCCCTCGTTCTCTGTGAACTGGAATCGGCCTCCGTGTGGCTGGGCTCCCCCTGTTTCAGGTGTCCCTGTGTGTTGATCTGGACGGGGTCAGGTCAGTTTACGACACAGGGCCCCACCACCACTCATTATTTATGCACTGATGATTGCTGGGAGACCTGGGACGTATTATAACAGTCCAGAGGATTGGAGCAGACCACTGGAATGTGTGTCATTAAAAAAACGAGAGCAGCAAGAGATATTTCTGAACCCCGAACTTGTCACGGTGCAGTGCTTTCTCGTGTAGCCAGATTGTTTTTGTGGAGCACATTTAGAAGGTAAGCTGACAGACTTCGTTCAAAGTCTCAAAAGGATGTTTTTACCTTACTGTGAGACTGTCCCCTGACCACACACAGCACCTGTGTGTCCCACTGTTGATTCAAACCTAACACTTTCAGACACTTTATTTTACAACACTGACAGCTCCACTCTTTAGTGATCTTAGCAATTTAGAATATGCATGCAGGTTGAAACTTTAAATATCCGTCTTAAGCATTTACCAGTAATATCTTTAAGAGGATATTTTTTATTGGATATAGTGTGCCAAAAAACCTTTTGAATACGTCCACCCAGATCCAGTAAACCTTAAACCAAGACAGAGCTCTTCCTCCAGTGTAAACGAGGTACATCTTGTAGTTTAAGTCTGTGTTGGTAATCCTCGTTCCTGTTATTTCCTTGGGCTTGTCTGATGGTGTTGTGGATTCCACACGTATGAAATCCGTGAGAACCGAAGCTGTTAAACATCTTCCGTTGTGGTATTGACAGAGTGAGGCTGGAGGATTGCACATCACACACTGGAGTCCATCTGAAATCCATTTAATGAAATATGCTTTGGATTATCCCCCTGTTGTGTGATTAATTACTGATGTGCGGTTCATGGATGGTCACAAGGATTTGTCTGTTGTGGTCATGGAGTCCTGTTGCGTATATCCATGTAAGGTTCATCATTTGCTCCCCTCGAATGATAAACGATATAGAATCTATAGATTATAAAATGGACTTGTGTAACAAATCTTCTGACTGTGTATACCAGTAAAGTGTCAGATCAGTATTATTATAGAGGACACAGGGTTGGTCTGAAGGACCAAGACAACGAGGATCCATGTACATACTTAACCTTGAAAGCATACCTTTGCATTCAGGTTTCTCTCTAAGTGACTTTAATTTGCTTTTATATTGAAAGTTAGTGAAATTAAATAATTTACCGTGCATCGTTTAGAGCAGTCAGTTGATGATCCGGACCAAAGTCTGTCCTTAGAAGCAGATGTTTCCTCACCCCTGGCCTGGTTCTAATCAGTTTAGTTGCTGTCTTTTAGTTCCAAGGGACATCATTTCAGGAGTCATTAACTTGGACGCCAGAAGTCATTTAGGGAAGAACACAGTGTTCTGGCCGTCTGATGAAATCACTTCTGAACTGCTTGTTTGGGGGTCGGTTTCCTCATCCAGTAAAATCCACGTCTTAAAATGTGCAAAAAAAAACACTTAAGTCGTGCTGTAATACAAACTGAGAGGCCACTGATGTGCCGTTTTAAAGGGTGATGCTACCCGCGTTCGAATGGAGGATGGGTTGAAGAGATGAGCTTCCCTCCTGTTTCCTCCTGCCAGAGGGACAGATGAAACGGGCTGCCTGTGCTCCTCTCCCCCCCTCACTGTCAGGGCTCCTGTGCTCCTCTCCCCCCCTCACTGTCAGGGCTCCTGTGCTCCTCTCCCCCCCTCACTGTCAGGGCTCCTGTGCTCCTCTCCCCCCCTCACTGTCAGGGCTCCTGTGCTCCTCTCCCCCCCTCACTGTCAGGGCTCCTGTGCTCCTCTCCCCCCCTCACTGTCAGGGCTCCTGACCACACGCACAGGGGAAGGACTGGGTCTGCTGGTGCCAACAGAAACCACAGGAGGGGTGAATTCAGTCTGCTGAATTAAAGTGCTCCCTGACGGTGAGGTCTTGGGCCGCCACCTCCGCAACACTCAACCCCCTCCGCAACACTCAACCCCCTCCGCAACACTCAACCCCCTCCGCAACACTCAACCCCCTCCGCAACACTCAACCCCCTCCGCAACACTCAACCCCCTCCGCAACACTCAACCCCCTCCGCAACACTCAACCCCGTGGCTCAGTTTCACCTCCGCAACACTCAACCCCGTGGCTCAGTTTCACCTCCGCAACACTCAACCCCGTGGCTCAGTTTCACCTCCGCAACACTCAACCCCGTGGCTCAGTTTCACCTCCGCAACACTCAACCCCGTGGCTCAGTTTCACCTCCGCAACACTCAACCCCGTGGCTCAGTTTCACCTCCGCAACACTCAACCCCGTGGCTCAGTTTCACCTCCGCAACACTCAACCCCGTGGCTCAGTTTCACCTCCGCAACACTCAACCCCGTGGCTCAGTTTCACCTCCGCAACACTCAACCCGTGGCTCAGTTTCACCTCCGCAACACTCAACCCCGTGGCTCAGTTTCACCTCCGCAACACTCAACCCCGTGGCTCAGTTTCACCTCCGCAACACTCAACCCCGTGGCTCAGTTTCACCTCCGCAACACTCAACCCCGTGGCTCAGTTTCACCTCCGCAACACTCAACCCCGTGGCTCAGTTTCACCTCCGCAACACTCAACCCCGTGGCTCAGTTTCACCTCCGCAACACTCAACCCCGTGGCTCAGTTTCAGCTTTGAATTTAGTCTCTAAAGTATGTTTCCTATACTTGGGAGTCAGGTGGCTGAGCGGTGAGGGAATCGGGCTGGTAATCCGAAGGTTGCCAGTTCGATTCCCGGTCATGCAAACTGACGTTGTGTCCTTGGGCAAGGCACTTCACCCTACTTGCCTCGGGGGAATGTCCCTGTACTTACTGTAAGTCGCTCTGGATAAGAGCGTCTGCTAAATGACTAAATGTAAATGTAAATACTTGCAGTCTGCAAGCACTGACTGCCCAGCCTGATGTTGCCTGATTGCACGAAATATGAAGTGTGAGGGTTCAATCAATGTAGTGAAACGTTTTCATTTAGCAGACGCTTCTATCCAATGCGAAGGACAGTGGGGGGATTTGAACCTTTAACCTTCATACTGTCTAAACTACAGCAGAAACGGTGTTCCTGTTACCAGAGGATGAGTCTGCTAACTGATTAAAGGTTCGCACAGTTACTGTTGGATGAGTGACAAGGGCCTGGTCCTGCACTGGTGAATGTTTGAAGCGTTAGAGCCGCTGTTTTGTCAGGTGTGCAGACTCCTGTAATACGCCAAAAGTATGTTTCCATGGAAACCGGACAATTTAAGTGTTAAAAGCTGTCATAATAAGATACAAAATCATTTAATCCTTGAAATAATTAAAGGTGCACAGGCACCTTTCTAAACGACCAAAGTGATTAATTATTGAAAAACAGGGAACATATCTGACAGTATCTGTGATGTTTCATGGAGTTTTCTTTTTGTAATGAAAATAAATGAGTTTTGTAAAATAATGTCAAAGCAAATGTTTTTCATAAAACTGATTATATATCAATGCAGGTGGCCTCTTGTGTGAGAGAATGTAATTTTTTTGTTTTTTTAAACAAGAAACTATTACCTCCTAAATGTTGTTTCGCTTGTTGATTGTAAACCTGAATTATGTAAAAGATTACATAATAGCTGAGATAGAATTTGGTAAACACAATTTATTGCTGCCTTAATCTACACTGCTATTGCAGGATCATGCTCCTATTACGGGTGTGTATTCAGATTGTTAATTCAGTAGTTGTCCTACTGTACGTTTAAATAATTTGTCGCTAACCGATTCATGTAAAGCTGTAACGGCATGGGGGTGTGGAGGCCTACCAGGTTATGGAAAATACAAAATTCGTGAACCTGAAAGTTTCCACTAAATGTAGCCAGTTATTCTTAATGCAAAGTTGTGGGAGCCTAATTATCAGAAATAGCTGGAGAAATGGAGCAGGCTATGATTGTAGCAAATCCTCCGTGAAGAACCTTTAAGGCACCATGAACCTTTTTGGGTTAAGAGAAACATTTCAAACTATTTCAATGTTGTTTTTTCCAGGACACTGGCAAGTGCAGGAAAGGAACTCAAAGATAACTTCCTGAAAGCATTGGCACAGCGTGAGGAGGCTAACCGCAGTGGGCAAATGACTGTGAGTACATTATTACAGCACTCCAATTGCTACATAATGGGATTCCCCCAAATATTTCTGCAATTCCATTAGGATAGGAACAAAATGCCCTCTGTGTCAGCTTGAGTGGAAATGGCCCCCTCAAGCAGGCGCTGCCCCCTCTGCTCGGCTGCACAACCCAGCCAGCCACATAGGGCACCCTGCCCCCAGCCCCCTCTGCTCTGCTGCACCACCCAGCCAGCCACATAGGGCCCCCAGCCCCCTCTGCTCGGCTGCACCACCCAGCCAGCCACATAGGGCCCCCAGCCCCCTCTGCTCGGCTGCACCACCCAGCCAGCCACATAGGGCACCCTGCCCCCTCTGCTCGGCTGCACCACCCAGCCAGCCACATAGGGCACCCTGCCCCCTGCCTCCAGCCCCCTCTGCTCAGCTGCACCACCCAGCCAGCCACATAGGGCCCCCAGCCCCCCCTGCTCTCTGGTACATCACCAGTCAGCCACATAGGGCCCCCTGCCCCCAGCCCCCCCTGCTCTCTGGTACATCACCAACCAGCCACATAGGGCCCCCTGCCCCCAGCCCCCCCTGCTCTCTGGTACATCACCAGCCAGCCACATAGGGCCCCCTGCCCCCCTCTAGATGACGCCCAGGAAAGGCAGAGCATGAGAAGAACATAAACTGGCACTATTTTACATTTCAGACCTTGACATTGTGTATTTAATGGTTTTACTAATAGTTATAGTTCTGTTATTTGTCCTGTGTATGAATCATTAATGGCTACATCCCTTCATATTTGTGTTCTCGTGCCCTGACACTTGCCTTGTCAATCTTACACAATACAGCCTACTATGCCCTCTTTCAGAGATGTTTTTATAACATTGGTTTTATAAGGTCTTCCTTAGGGGGGCTCACAACAGCTTAGAATTGTACACGTGTGTTAGCAATTGTGTATGTAGGAGTAGATTTATTTATATCTGCTGCAGTGGGTTTACATAGCACCTCTGTCGCCCATAGACCTTGTCCCGCTGTTTATTTACACCGCTCGCTCTCCTCCTGCTCAGGAATTAATCCTGCGTGGTAATGCATTAACACAAAAAAGAGCCCAGATATTGAACAAATAGACACTGTCAAACGCCTCAGGGTTTCCTAGGTTGTCACACATGCTTTCTTTTGCGGTTGCGTACATAAACTCTCGAGTGAAAACAAAAGATATTCATCAGCGAAGCGCATATCCTCAGACTGCGTTCCGTAGGCCGTGGTCTCCTCAGAGGCCGTGGTCTCCTGTGCTAGCTGAAGCTAAAGGGCATTTCTGAAATTCCGCTCGTGCCGCCATGCAGAGATAATCAGGTTCTGCAAAGCATTGTCAACAAGGACCTGAGAGATTGGAATAATCATATTGTGTTTCTGGACCATTCCTGGCAGACCTTTTTAGAGTATGTGGTGAGTAGTAATAATATATAGAGATATATTACTCAGATTTGGGTTGGTGGCTGAGGATAAGGAGGGGTCAGTGGTGGGGGGACTAAGGTTTTTTGGGGATGGAGGGGGGTTTGGGGGCGGGCTTTCTCTCTGTAATGAAACTGGGATGAAAAGGGGACTTTTGAAGAAGGGGTTAACCTCTAATGTCAAGGCTAACTGTTTATTATGACTGCCAGCATTACATTTCACACTAACTAATCCCTGGCCCAGCCCTGCACAGTTATTGCACCAGCGCTTGTGAGAGCTAAAATGTGAAGGTGGAAGCAGGGTAAACTGTGGAGGGCGGCGGTGCTAATGAGGATGGGCTTGGGTGGATCACTCCTGGATTGGTGGAGCTAGATAGCTGAGAGGAAAGCTGGGCTTGTCTGACCACGCTGCATCTGCCCGTATGGGAGCATTAGACCAGACAAAGAGACAGGCAGGGGAGCATCCGACACAGGAGGAAACCCTGCTTTTCTGATGAAGAACACCTCTGGTGGCAGAGTCCTTGCTGATGTGTGAAATCACGTAGACTTTGGGCGTGGCTTATAGCGCCACCTATGGGCGTACATGGGCCATTAGCGGTCTGGGAGTAGTGAATGACCTGGTGTATCATTGGGCCAAATTGGAAAAAATCGGGTCAAGGACTTTTTGAGCTATTGAGCCATTTAGCGGAGAAGAAGAAAAATAAGAATAAGAATACTAACAAAAACAATAGGTTTCCTCCTACCAGAGGAACCCTAATTATGACCAATATGAATTGCTAAATGGCTTGGATACTTCAGTGTGCCTTTACAGGAGAAGACAACATGCTTTTGGATGCAAGTTTGGCTTCTACAATGGGAATGCGCTCTACAATACTCAACACAAACACACAGTCCTAACCTGAACCTGAACCAGCCTTAGCTCATTCAAAACAAAACAGTGTTTTTCGCCTCACTCCATCGGTCCCCACCTCCCTCCCTTATGAAGGGATCCCCAGGTGGAAACCCTAGTCTGTGATCAGGCTGATCAAGACCACCCAGAGGGAAAAGAGATCCTGCTCAGCCCCTGTCTCCTCGCCACGGTGACGGGCTGTAGGGACTCAGTTCTCTGAGTCTCAGGAACACACGTCCTCATGTCCCAGACATCTAGTCTGTGTTGAACTGTCCCAGACATCTTTTTCATCGTCCTGGGGACGACGGGACAACGTTAATTTCGAGCCCTGGACAAGAATATGCTGGAGTGGTTAGTTTGTCTGTCAGGCTATTCCTATTTTAAAATTACCAATATTTCTTGACACGCAGCTTTTAATGCCAGTTCTGGGATCTTTGTCTATTCATCTTTTTCTCCAACTACCGTGAAAACTCCCCAAATGGTGTGGGCCGGACTGAAAAGTTCAGGTGAGAATTCAGGTCAGTCCATGTTGCCGCCTTATGCAGCCCTGCTTTCTCCCCAGCCCAAACTGCACCATCATCATGTCAGCGTGCCTGAAGCAAGGCCAATGTCTATATTGTACCTACAGTACAGTGTTTACACATTCACAGTTTAGTGTAACAGTCAACAGTATGTTCTGGGAATCCAGGTTTCTGACACGTTACAGTGATCCAACAGGAGCATGTTTTGCTAGTTTGTTTGCCCTCAAGGCTTTATTCTTTAGGTTTTGTCTAATCATATTTAAATATTAGACCTTTTCTGTCGCTGGTATCAGCTCAACCAACTGACAATACCCAAAGAAACGTCCTAGCTTATCCGTCACTGTTTGTTGATAAGTCCACTTAAGAAGCCAAACAATGAACGAACACTGCAAGTAAAGGGATGTTTAAACGTGTTGTTAAAAACGGCAGAGCGACATTCTGTCTCCCTCAGCCTTCAGACCCTTCAAGTTAACAATGTCTAGTTGCTCGGTCATTTGATTAAAATAACAGTAGAAATAACTATTTAGGAGTCACTAGTAGTCCAGAACCAGCATCTCACTAGGGGGTAAGATAAGTCACGCTAGAGATCACATGCCTTCCCAATTATATGATTACACAAATTATATCTCCGCTCCTGTTAAACAGTTTCTGCTTTTCATCTGTTACAAATAATAATAAAGACCAGTCCTCCGGGTTTTGCAGCTTGTGAGCCTCTTATCTCTCTCCTCCACTGAGCTCTAAAAGACCTCTCTGCCTGGCCTGTGTTGGGCTTCTTACTCTCTCTACTCACCCTGGACCTGTTGCGAAAGCCACTCGGCTGCCAAAAGTCACACACAAACAAAAGGTGCACCTGGCTATCTTTACCCTGACTCGCTTCATCATCCAGGTCACACCTGCACAGAGAGCCTGGGGGGGTCCATTGTTGGACGCATCTGAAACTCAAGGTGTCCCACGACCGCCACCCACGGCTCCCTCTCTCGTGTCGCTCGGATTGGATGACGTCAGAGACAGAGTTACACAGTGAAGGTGGAGGTAGCCTAAATCACAGTAGAGTTATGGGGTGTGTTTTTTAGTATGTAATATTTGTTATGTATTTACAAGAGCTGTAGGTCTTTGCCTTCAAAGTGGTGATATTGTACAGTGTCTAAGGTGGATATGGTCGTTTTTTACTATGGGGTTACTATTGTGTGGCAAAACGATGATCTTTCCTTCTATTTATACTGGTAGAGCTGAGAAAAGATACCTTTAAACATATATTTATTAAAAGTTACTTAATCCATGCTCCCTTGTGACTAATGATCTTACAATTAACCACAGATATATAATGTACCCTGAAAGTAAATATTTGCAACGTCCCACAAGATTGATGGAGAAATGGGTAGTTTTTTTTCTTAATTTCTAAAGCCATGATATAATTGGCAGTGAAAGAGAAATTAATCATTAAAACAGAGTACCTGGCAAACCCTCCCTTACAATAGTGTGTGTGTGTGTGACTATGTTGACTCCTGGCCCTGTTCCAGCCTAGCGAGGTATCGCTGTAGCAGCCTACTGCAGTTTGTTGTGTGGCTCCCAAGGAAACAAGTCGGAGGAGCAGACCAGCGTCTGCCGTAAGAGGAGTTCGACGACACGTCCTCTCTCCAAAGAGATGTTTATTGTCCTTGTGAAACACGGTGAAAGGGGGGTTCCTCCATGATTTACTGTCAACGTCCCTCAGAGGGAACACCTGCGAGGGAACACTAGCAATAGATTTTTTAACACTGTGTAAAAGTTGGCTCAGCTTTGTCACCTGTGGTTGTATGTAAGCTTTCTGTTCTAAGTTTTACATTTGAGGCCTGGAGATTTGGTTCCCCCTTCCCAACTCCTGCCCCCCACCCTTGTCATCAGGGTTTTTTTAGCCAGTTGGTTTTTGCTGTGTATCCCTCGTCCTGGGGGACTTCCTGTACAAAGGAAGTGTTTGTCTTGGGTCTGTGGACCCAGTGACTGCTGTATTGATAAGCCCGTCGCTATAGATAATAAGGCGGTCAGTCATGCAGCCCAGAGATCAAGTATAGCATTGAAATTAAAGAGGAATTCCCAGCCCTATTGCGTTACAGGCCATGTGTGTGTCCCCACTCTCCTGCCCTTTGTCCCTGTCATGGGCAGTAAAAACAACAATAGTAAGTTTGATTTCAAAGCGCCAGGCCAAGGTGGATGGTGCAGGGCTATCGGATGACCTTGACTTGAATGGTGTCGCAGAGTTTTTGAAGAGGTGGAGTACAAGCCCCGGCCAGTTAGCGACCCATCAATCACAAGGACAAAGAGCACTTTTAGTGAGAATAGTCTTTTTTTTTTTTTTTTTTTTTTTTTTTTTTTGCTGTTTCAGTGGATTTGAATTGCTAACTGAAATAGGTTAGCTTCACACCGCTGTGTGAGCCTTTGTATAAAATGTGAATGTGTGCATGTGGACGAAGCTAATAGTCCTGATATATAATATATTATCCAACCTTGCAGTTGAAAGCCATAACTTTTAGCAGTGTAATATTATTTTTGGCTTATTACTAGACACGGGTTTCATGGCTAGCGTCTGAGTCTATAAAACAGATAGCCAAAGTATTATGTATTGTGTTGGCCCACAGAGTATATTTCACAGCTGTGCTCCGTCGCAGACTATGCCATGCCTGCCACAAGTTTGTTGTTTTCAGTGAGCCACTCAGAAAATATGCTCCACAGATTCCCTGCTCTATGATCTACCAGATAATAGCTCCGATTGCAGTATCATTAACATCGTCATTATCGGCGGGCTGTAATATTTTGGCCAATGAGAGAGCGGGGAACGTATCATTCCACTTCTGAACTTACAAACACTTGACGTCCGGAGGGCGTGTATGTGAGAGGATGTAATCTGACGTCCAATGAGAAGCTTCTCTCCCCCCATCCTTCAATCCCCCCCAAACAGAAATCCATACGAGTCTGCCATGGAATCTGCCCTCCCAGGCCACTGTGGCCCCCCCAACCCTCCTTATTTTGCCATCGTTACTGGAAGTGCCCCTCTTTAATGGTTTCCTCTGCTCCGCCTTCTAACCAACAGCTGCAGGAACCTGGGAGCATCACAGCAATGTGGCCTCCGTAGCGTTTTCAGAGCAGATGAAAATGGATACGTCTAATCTAATCTCTCCAGACGGTCTCAGGGCTATCTCTGTTGTCGCTGTTTGCCTGCCTTACCCCCGAATACATTTGGAAGACATTTGGGTTGTGGACTGTCACCGGCGAAAACATCTATCATTTGGATTTACTCCCGGTAATATAAGGAGTTGTAATAAGCTTTGTAGTTTGTATCAAAGTAACAATTCCATTATGTGGAGGCCATCTGGGAGTCTGGGGGGGGGGGTTATGAAATACAATCGTAATGTTCTGCTGTTCTAAGGAAAAGCACATTGTGGCTGCTGTAGATTCATGAGGGGGAAGATCACTGTAGAGATTCTGTACTTTCCGCTTATAAGGTCATCTCTCATGCATTGTTCTCTATTGTCCAAGTCACAGAGAGACACTTCAACACCCAAAAGAAGGCAACGTTTGTCACGTCAGCTCCCACAGTTGGATGGGATATCGGCGATGAAGCACGAGTTCTCGTGATGGTAGAGACGTGTGATTGGCCCTCCTCCGTCCCAGACCAGCGGGCGTTGTCACTCAGCCCCTTGTTGAGCTATTTGCTGTGGGCAGAGTCTCACAGCATGACACACCTCCCCACGGAGCCGGATAACCCCAGCCTCGTTTTAAGACCCTTGTCACCAGATAAATTGTGTAATCCACAAAGTAGTGGATTGTCAAGGTTTGACTTTATCTCAATATAAATGGGGCCCATTGTCTCCTGTGACATCACGACTACTTGGACAACATGGAGGGTTGTCTTGAAACAGAAGCTGTTTACGATGGGTTGACTGGAAGGTGATGATGTTCATGTATACGGCTACTGTATGGTGATGAGCAGAGGTTGGGGTTAGGTTACGATCTTCTGGTTTTATAGTGTACCAGGTTGGTGGTTTATAGTGTACCAGGTGGTGTTTTTACAAAACCATAGTTTAAAGGTACTGTAGATTAAATGTAGACAGTGGTTTCAACTGTTCAAACAACAGTTGTGCAAAAGTCTTAGGCACAATAAAAATAAAAAAGGTTAAGGAAAAATGCTTTAAGAAATAATTAAATTAAAAAAATGTAACAAAAAGTTTAGCAAAATTGCACTTTTATACTGCTGCACAAATATTTTTTTTTTATTACATATATTTCTTTGATTAAACGTTGCATTCAAATCTGATACACTTAAACGAAAAAATGCAGCAACATTAAATTTAGATTGACTATAATTCTAATTTATTTTTTACTACAAATAGGTACGGTACAAAACTTTCTGCATCACTATTAGTATCCTCAAGCTGTAGCATTTAATTGAAGAAATACAGTATGACATTATTTGTGTATTTTGGGTGCCCAAGACTTATGCACAGTACTGTATATGTGTCCAAACTTTTGACTGGTACTGTATATATATATATATATATATATATATAATTATTATTTTTTAAACACCAGCACCATCTTTGTTTGTGCTGTTGCCATAGGGAGAAGATCAGGCATCGCTGTTATCACGCGCTATTTACCTTTTTTTTTTTCGTCCGCATTCCTTTCAACCGTAGCCACTTGATATCTGCTGCAGAGCACCTGCTTATCTTCCGCAGCAGGAATCTCGTTTCAGCCGTTAGCGGACATCGCAATAATGTTATTCCTGCTCCTCCCGTCCGCAGCCGTCGTTTATCAGGATGTCATGAGGCACATGGGCTCGCTTAAGAGTCAGGAACCATTTAACCTCCGTGTTCCAAAGCACAGAGAGTCTCCAGGTCCAGGGTTGGCCCTCAAGGAATGTACACCTGCCCTGTTTGGGGAGGCTGTGTTTTTTTTTGTTTTTTTTTACCGTTGAGGCTGGAAATCAACACTCTTGAAAATACCAAACACACAGTGTTAGGAGCGGCCTGTTGTGTGTTTATTATCAAGGAGAGAAACAGGTTTTAGTTTCAAAGAAAACATCCCGAAAGAATTTCTAGTATAGATATAAAGTTCAAGATGGACGAAAGTATAGAAAACCCTATGAGTGATGACTTGGATTAAACTTGTTTTTGAAAGGGATGCTTTGCCAGAAAGCTTTTTGTTGCCAAGGGGGAAAAGCAGAGGTACTTAATTGATATTGTGAAATGTAAACCAAAAATGGACCACCGTGTTGCAGTGTCTGGCAGATGTGTGGCTGCAGGTGGAACCACACCAGGAGCAGAATAACTCTAACGTCAACAGATCAGGCAGGCTTACCAATTTCTCATTATTGGATAATTCAATGCGTCTTGGATCTCTGGACTTTACTCACTTCATTCCTCATGCATCAGTACATTCATGTGAGGCCACTGCTCCTTGATGAGCTATTTCAGGTTTCCAGTTTAGATTGTTGCTATCAAAACAGTTATCTGACACCAGTCTGGCTCTGTGTATGGTAACGATTTGAGGTATGCAAAGTTGGAAGGTAGATACATGTGTCTGAAAGTCTTCCTCTGACATAATCACTGAATACCTTTAGGTATTCGTCGAAGGAAGAGTCATTAAAATTACAAGATACCTTTCTATATTGTAGCCTGACACGTGTCAGAATAGCTGACGAAGTTACTGACGCACTTGATGAATTACGATTCCCAAAGAGAGGATGGAATCAGTGACAGTAAAAGAAGCCTTTTCAATCCCTTTTTGGTCAGAGCAGCCCGAACTCAGATCAGTGGAATCAGAACACTCACGTCTCCCAGCAACACGGAACACATTCTTTAGAATCTTCTTTGTTTTATCGCTACACACTGGCCTGCCTGGCTGTGTATTATTACACCTGAGTCAATATCACATGCCATCTCTCCCACTTGGGTCAGTTCGGAGTCTTGCGAAGGCAGGCCACTGCCTTCTAACCCGGTCTCTTCCTGTTTCCAAGCCAATAACATAGTCCCAGGCCCCCCCTCCTTATCTGAAGAGGAAGTGCAGAAATGCGTGTTTGTGATTCGTATCTTGAAAGGACCAGCTGCCCACGACAACTGGGTTTCAAACGGAGTAACGTAGTCTGGTCTGCCCTGTCTGCCTGGTCTGCCGTGATAGATACTGTTCCATCCGCATGCTGACAAATTGAGTTCATAGTTCTGGAAATCTGGGCTCCTCAAATTCTCTGCATATTTTTGTTGCATTGTAATGCCTATGAACAGTTGCCAGACATGGAGACAGTTTGAAATAGACTTGTGTCTATTGCCAAAGAAACAAATGTAATGTTGTGAAATATATATAATGCTAGTATGGATGTCTTGTTTAATGCCTAGAATTTGATCCTTGGTATTGCGCAAGATTTACATGTAAAGCATATTTATCATCTGCTCATTCTTTTATTTGATTTGCTTCTTATTCAGTTGGAGTGACGAAGGTGTGTGCTGTAGGTGATTACTGTTTTTTACAACTTGCTTCAGGGAGCGACAGTTTAAATGGTGTGTGCACAGTCAGCGACTGTAGTTTTCTTTGGCTGGGTAATTATTCATTGATAAGTAGCTTTCAAACTGTTGTACCTGCGTCCTACACACCCCAGAGCAGTACTATAACGTGCCGGAGCACTTAGTAATGCAAGGACAAAAAACGGCCTAGAGGAGGGTGTGAAAAAAACAATCACAGGGCCATGTTTTGGAGATTTAGTTTTTATCAGTATTAAGTCTATTTGCAATATAGGTGGTGAAACTGCCAAACGTGTTTGCTGTAATAAGCCCCGTGGCTTACAGACAAACAGGATAAAGAATGCTCACGTCTGCGTTGGCTTGGCTTCTTCATAGAAGCGTCTTGCCTATTTGTTTTGTAAGGCGCAGTATCAGATTATAGCCCACAGTATTACGGTGTTTTTTGTAGATGTGCTTTGAGTTAACATCGATAAAGAAGACTTGGAAAAGCCATGTTGTAACATGTTTTGCACTGTATAAAAACTAATTACGCAAGAGCGTCTAAAAGCTAACCTAAAAAAATCAAGGAAACATTTGATTTGATTTTTTTTTTTTAAGTTAGCTAGGGCTTTGTTAAGATAATGATGTCACAAAGCCATGGCGATATAATAGAACAAGTCCAATCTTACTGATCTACCATCTGAAGTAATACAAGCCCAGACAAGATACCACACAGTTCAATATAAGAGAACGTTTAGGCACAATACCAGACTGCCTATTCCATGCCACTGTTAATCAACGGTTGCTTTGCAGTAAACATACGAGAAGAAACTTTGTTCAGAGCATTCCTTCATCCCTCCCTCTCTCCACATCACCTATCTACTCTCTACTCATCCCTTCCTGTGTGGCTTTCATTTATCAGCCTTGCATTTCCAGCAGCCATCTGGCTCAGCTGATATCACAGCGGTGGTCTGGTTGTAGGAAGGATATCTTCTCCCGCCTGACAAACATCTGCTCATCTTGTCCTCAGCCGAAAAAAAACATAGACTGATATTGAGTCATTGAAAACCAGGAGAAAGGGTGAAAAGATAAACATGTTTTTTAGCTCGGGAGGCATTAAGCACCGCTCACAAGGCCAGACAAAGTTAGTGTTGTCTTAGAGCACAGCCTCTTTTTTGGAGTTATTTTAGAGCCGCGGCAAGCTCGGATCAAAGGGAATCACAGTCACTATTATTCTTCTTCTTTCACAGCGCCAAACTCAAGTGCATTTCATGGTTTAGAAAACATAGTAAAAACACTGTGAATTCCTTGTGCCGTGAGGCAACAGACACAGTTTCTGGGTCTCACGGCCGGCCCAAACGAGAGCTCCTCTGAAGTACCGACGGCCAACTAAAACAGAATCCTATTTGAACACCTATTTCCACTGGAAGGGAGGGGGTTACAGGGCTCCAGCACTTTAATCAGGAGCTTAAAACAGTCAAGCCTTTGATAAAGACTCTGCTCTCTGCGTTTATCTGAAGGGTACGCTGGCTTATGTCATCCGCTTTGATCCTGCTTTGGGGAACATGGTGTTGGACAAATCTGTCCAGAAGAGCAGCCGGTGATAAGTTATAACACGTCAGATTGTGATGTAGTGGAGTAAAATACGGGATCATTGACAGTTCCTCTCTTGAGGTTGTGTGTGTGTGTAAGATTGTGTGTTTGTACACTCTTCTTTGCCCTTGGTGGAAATGCGAGGGCCGTTTGTTTTAGTGAGCGCTGTCCTGAGGCTCCCCTGCTGACTGAGGAGCTGTGATGGGTTAATGCCCTCTGATGTGCTGGGGCAGCAGTGTTTGCCTTGGACACGTTCCTGGTGATGAGGCCCCAGTATCTGCTTCTTGGCAGGTGTCATGGACGACTGCTCGAGGATAAGGCTGATAGTTACCATGCTGGAATCTTACGACGGACTGCAAGGGTTTATTTGACTCTCCTGGTGTTTAGACCAAGCTGCATGCAGCAGTGTAGAGACAAAACCATCCTGGGCATCTGCTGTTAAAGTGTATGTCAAAGTCTCACGTTTGATTGTCAAAAAGCAGCTAATGGTTAGCTTGGCCTGTTTAGTTAGCATCATTTTAGGCATTGCAAACCTCATCCGTTTTGAGCTCTTAAAAGGATTGTGCCTGTATTCAACTCCCCCCCTCCCCCATCTCAAGTAAAGGGGAGATGGAAGACAATGGAAATTTTGAAAAAACCTCTGTGTCTCATTAGACAAGACCAGGATTAGCTGTAGCTTCCTGTTAGTGACAAACAGCAGTCAGACCAGCCTGTGATGTTGGCTTTCAGGCAAGACAGTCACCTTTTTGAAGGGCTACCTCAAACAAGCCAGCCAGGGGGGGGCATGGTTCCCCTCCAGTGACACATCAGGACTGTCACTTACACAGAGCTCAAATCCAGCCACCCCCTTCTCTCCCCCTAGAACCGGCTTGGGGGATCATAAACGCATACCCAGAAAAAAGGGGGCTTGCAAAGGGGAAATTTACGATAATGGGTTGTAAAATAACATTCAGATGACGGAGCAGAAGTGCTCTGGTTTGTGTCACAGTCCTGTGGTCATTACGGTGCCTTTCGTTAATGACAACAGGTGGGAGTTGTTTGCTAAAGAGCCTGTTGCACTTGACCCTAGTCGTGCCAGCACAAAGCACTTGGCCTTGGTTCATTTATTTATTGCCACCCTGATCTGAACAATTTGTCAGTCCAATTGAGAAGGATTTCACCTGTAATGGCTACCAACTGACTAAAACACTGCAAGTTCCATCAACAGTTTTTTTAGGGGCGTTGAGCAGATGTTTATTGACTATTCTGCCTTTGCGAAAGTTACATTTATGTTCAATGAAATCCAGGATAGAACGTTGTATGCCCCCGTTATTTATCATGTAATGCTTTCTTTATAGATAATATATTACTGTATAAATACTGCAGCGATTTGCATATCATGGTTATTGATTGATTTTATTTTATTAAGCTTTTCAATAAATCGATTAGCCATGGCAAGGGATGTTATAAGTTTAGTTTGGATATGACACAGGGAGACTTGATGTGGAGTCTGATCTTGTTTGTTTTAAGTAAACAAGATGTTCCTCACGACATTGACAGGTTTTGTTTAAGGGAAAGTCTCACAGTGTTGAATAAATGTTTTCACAGGCACCTAAACTCGTGTTCAGGCAAGGCCATCAAGGTGTGTAGCGTTTTAACCCTTGCCAAGAGTAAACAACTGTAATGAGACGTTCTTCAAACAAACATATCTCATTGCAAAAAGGTTGTGAAAAAAATACGTAAATGAAAGAAATTCTGTTACTCAATTTCTGGGTATTTAAGCTTAGCCAGACATGACAATTATTTAAAAAATAGTGCTCTAATGAGGTAAGAAAAAGTTGAATCGTGAATAAATTATTCACATGAATCATCACTAAAATACCACTAATCTAAAGATAAAATAATTAAGTTACATCAACTCTTGGACTGTTCCACATGAAGCAGCAAACTAATTCTTCAGCCAGCCTTCTGACTCGAAAGCTCTGAAATGGTTGGCATTCTTTTCCTTTTCTCTCCAGCATATTTAGTCCGTAACAAACAGGCTTTGAAAGCTTCTGTCAACAGTAGAAACACAGGATAATTTGATGGGAGTTTGTTTCAGGTCAAAAGAATTAACCTTAAGTGGTGTGCGTGGCTAAAGTTGGATCAATCAGACAAGAAGCATGATCGTCAGGTCTTTCAAGATTTACTTAAGGCCCTCCCACTCTTAAAAACCCTCTTCGGTTAATTTTGTGTGTCCTGCTTGGTATGTGTAAGGTTCCCTCCTCTCCCTGCCACACACCCGGCTAGTTTCCACTCAAGGAGAAGGCACGTACTTCCAGATGGGCTCACCTGGGGGTGTGGTGGGGGCCGGAGGATGCAGGGCTGGCCTGCAGGCTCAGAGATGGGCTGACCTGGGGGTGTGGTGGGGGCCGGAGGATGCAGGGCTGGCCTGCAGGCTCAGAGATGGGCTCACCGGCTTAGCTGTGGTATGTTAAAGGGATAACTCACCCACAAGTCAAAATGGGTCAAGATTTACATACCAAAATAATGTGGTAGGAAGTTCCCACCCCACATGCAAATACAGTAACCAGTGTTATTTCGTTGAAAAAAATGAATAGATTTAGCATGTATTGGCTTTAGGTCTTACTTTGTCAGTGACGTAAGGTGGATGAAGCACACCCTTCCTGGAATTGGGAACAACTTCACACTATACACTATTTAAATGTTGCCATCGCTGAGGTGGTAGTTTTTATTTATTTCTCTCAGTTCGTAGACTGCTGGTGAGGTCATCTTTGCGGCTGCTTGTTTAATCTCATTGGGGTAAACAAAAACACACAAGCATCAGATTATCTTATTCAATCAAACAAACTGTCCTTTGATTCCTGAAGTTTATTTAAAAGCCCAATGGTTCACTCTTGATCTTGCTTATGAATGAAGTCATGTTCCTTGCCTCAATCCTAAATATAGTCCTCTTCAGACTCGAGCCTATCTGCGTCGCAAAGGCCTAATCATAACCTTGTTCCTTCACTGTGTTTATTTTAGTCCACTCAACCTTTAATTACCAAACTCAAAATCTATCTTTCACAGGTCTTTCATTTGTTAAATTGTTTTGACCACCTAAATTATTATATGCATTCAGCTTCCAATAAAATGTTACCACATTTGGAGCGTTGATGTGGACATATGGACAGCTTGCGGGCCGTGGTGCCCCCCCTCACCACCGAACCTACTGGAGAGCTTTCTGCCACGGTATGCGCTATTAGTTGGTTGTCTGCAGAGTCGCTTTACGAATGAGATCTATTTTGGTCATTCTAACTTAAATGTTGAATTTGTTCACGCTATGGATTATGATTGTAGCGTTAGAATCCCAAATTTGACAAGTTATAAACACGCACAATCCCCTAGAGTTCCTTGTAAAATGTACAGACTTTTATTGCCTGAAAGTTCTTTCGCCCCTCCTATCTATGGATACCAAAAACATGACTGTTTTTTTTTACACAATTTCCTCCACAGAAAGGTTCATCAGAACAGTATGCATCATTGTTCTCCCTTAAGAAATGTCTTCCCAGTACAAAACGACACAATCTCTCACATGAACAACTTAAGTGACACTTGTTTCAGCCTTTTGTGTTAGCTCTGCTGTACCCAACGTTCAAGCAGTCATCTGTCAGTCTTGAGTTCTGATAAGGCCGCTCTGTAAACACTACGCCTGTGGCTTTGGAATCTGTCCACGGACATGAACGTCCAATAACACTGCACCTGTTTTCTGAGGTCTGTTAACCAGAGTAAACAATAATCACAAAATGGCTTCTTATTATATAGTCATGTCTGGCTCTATCAAAACTTAAATGTGTTTGGCTTCCTTCCGAGAGCTGTGTCCTGCCGTTGCCAAGTCAACGGCGCTAAACTGCTGGTCCGCTTCCTCCTCCTCCCTCTTTGTTACCCACATGCCCAACTCACTCGCAAATTCACAGCGATGTTCTTCTTTTGAAAGATAGTTTCAGCATTTTCATGCTTTATTGGACAGTTACAGTTGTGTGACAGGAAAGGCAGGCGGGCAGGCAGAGAGGGAAAGAGGGAGAGAGGCAAAGCTCAACGTACACCATAACGGCCTCAGCACCAAGCCCTAAAACATGTGAGTTGCACACCGAAAGGTCCTAGCTTGAGTCAATTATATTTCTAAATGTTAACAGACCTAATACTGTACACTGAAACGTAATCATGTCACACACAGCGAGAGGTTACAAAAGCATGGCTCTCATTAGCACCTGGCCTGGAATCAATATTGTGTGTGTGTGTGTGTGTGTGCATCTCATAAAGCAGTATCAGGGACGTGTAGAAGCAGTCGCCAGCTTCTCTACCCAGCTGAACGTGCACTGGGAGCTGATGGTTAGAGTCGCCCCCTTTCCAATCCCAACAGTCCCTCCTCTCCTATAGCAGGAGCTGATGGTTAGAGTCGCCCCCTTTCCAATCCCAACAGTCCCTCCTCTCCTATAGCAGGAGCTGATGGTTAGAGTCGCCCCCTTTCCAATCCCAACACTCCTTCCTGCCTTGGACCAGCGTGGCGTGAGATCCGCACAGCACCAGCCAACATCAAAACATCGCAAATCTATTTTAGGTCCATATAAAATAGGTCTCCTGTGTTTTCTTTTGGAGATACCGTAGGTTGTGATGCAGTAATGGCTCAGTGGAGCACTTGTAATAATGCATGACTTACACACTTTGAACAGAGAGCTAATTGTTTTGCCGCTTCAAAGTTCGATCCGGTAGACTTGTTAACATCAGACTGTGCAAATCATCTCAGAGAAAATGACACCCCCACCCAATGAGTTGCAGTCATGGTTTTTAATCTCTCCTGCCCTCAAAGGATTGTCCGCTCTGGGTCAAATGAAGACATTTTCCCACAGTCCACTTGGAAGTTAAATCTTATGTCAGAATGATGGATGCTTGCTAGTTGTGCAAAAGATTAACAGAAACCATTGTGTGGAGAGCCAGATTCAGCCGTCCACAAGTACTCAGATGGAGAGCAGTAGTGCAGGCTTGTGTTAGGAAGAGAATATATCCAGATACTGTGGAAGGGATCAATACTGCTTTAAGGATAATTGAGAAAAGTTTTTGCCTTGTACATTGCTGAAATATCTTGTCATTAGATGTTATGCTGGCTCTTAATGTGTATTATACACAAGTTGATTTAGATTGGATAAGAACTCCCCAGTGAAGACTTGAGTCCCTTACCACAAATCTCCCCGAGGCCCAGAAGGGAAGATGACAAGGGTTGTTTTGGCTAAAGACGGCATTCTTCACATTTTTGCTGCGGAACAAACACATTAATGATAAGGGGGTCCATTGTCACCATGTGGTCATTTGTCACCGAGGACTTAAACACATTATCAGCACCAACAGGAAGATGATGTGTTTACTGTGGATTTGATTAACAGCTCTTATTAGTTTAATTTGCCAAGTATTCCATCAAATCTGTATTCTATCATGGGCTTGTTACTACTGCATTAATGATGTTACCAGTCCAAATTCTTATGATTTTGGATTAAATGTTCTTCTAACCTATGTGTGATGGTATGTAACAGACGTAGCTACGCTCCGTCACAACAAGGTGTCGTTCCCCACTCGCTGGGCTCGAACGCACAACCTCTGACTTGCCAAGCGCGACCACTACCACCTACGCCAAAGAAAAGCTAGCTATTCATTGACGCGGGTGGCCTGTTACATACCTGAGGAGTGAGTTTCACAGGTTCACACCCGTTACGTTTGCAACGGGTGTGAACGGGTTGTTTACATTGGTAAACATTACACAATTTTATTAGGTTCATAGTATATAAATATATACAAATGATGGTGTGTGCACAGCCCCCAAAGCTTGGTAGAGTCATAGGTAAGATGTTGAGGAAACGGCCAATGATTTGGACATTTATAATGTGCTTGGTTATGGTTTTCACCCTTGTGATGGCAAAGCACACAGATTGATCTGCCATGTTCTACATTTTGTTTAACTTTTAGAAATGTTTTTTTAAGCCTTTATTTGAGGCTCAACATAGAAGACTTTTATAGTTTGTGTTGAACAAAGTAATCAGGAGGAAGCCTGGCTGGGTCCCCAAGAGCTTTCTTTCAATGCGGACCACAAAGAGGTTCTCACTGTGACAGCTTGTGGACATCTATGCTGTCCTTGGATCCGAGCACAGACATGTAGTCAGTAAAAAACAGGAATTAGAGAAAAACGCTAAACCCCTTAGTCTCACTTCTTCTGACAAAAGCACAACCAAACCATGTCCAAGAAAAAGAGGGAAAGAAAATAATTGCTTCTCAAGGGCTTTTTGGTGGGTGTGGGTGTGTGGGTGTGTGCTTCACAGAGGTAACTCAAAGGACAACCCCCTCAACACCCCCCCGCCCTCCCCTCTTTCTTTCTTTCTTTCTTTCTTTGCCTCTCTTCCTTTCTCCTCCCCTCTGTGTCCTCTGCCTTCTCACACATGCTAACACACAACCCACCTGAGGAACACTGCCTCTGCTTTCTCACACATGCTAACACACAGCCCACCTGAGGAACACTGCCTCTGCCTTCTCACACATGCTAACACACAGCCCACCTGAAGAACACTGCCTCTGCCTTCTCACACATGCTAACACACAGCCCACCTGAGGAACACTGCCTCTGCCTTCTCACACATGCTAACACACAGCCCACCTGAGGAACACTGCCTCTGCCTTCTCACACATGCTAACACACAGCCCACCTGAAGAACACTGCCTCTGCCTTCTCACACATGCTAACACACAGCCCACCTGAAGAACACTGCCTCTGCCTTCTCACACATGCTAACACACAGCCCACCTGAAGAACACTGCCTCTGCCTTCTCACACATACTAACACACAGCCCACCTGAGGAACACTGCCTCTGTCTCTGCCTCGTGGGACAGGGGGACATCTCAGAAGCGTGTCTTCCACAGAGACGGTCTCCGTGGCTCACACGGCCTGTCCTCAGAAGGAGAGCGCTGGCCTAGTGGCCTCATGTAGCGGGTGGCCTCATGTAGCGGGTGGCCTCATGTAGCGGGTAGCGGGTGGCCTCATGTTTGAAGGTAGCGGGTGGCCTCATGTTTGAAGGTAGCGGGTGGCCTCATGTTTGAAGGTAGCGGGTGGCCTCATGTTTGAAGGTAGCGGGTGGCCTCATGTAGCGGGTAGCGGGTGGCCTCATGTTTGAAGGTAGCGGGTGGCCTCATGTTTGAAGGTAGCGGGTGGCCTCATGTAGCGGGTAGCGGGTGGCCTCATGTTTGAAGGTAGCGGGTGGCCTCATGTAGCGGGTAGCGGGTGGCCTCATGTTTGAAGGTAGCGGGTGGCCTCATGTAGCGGGTAGCGGGTGGCCTCATGTTTGAAGGTAGCGGGTGGCCTCATGTAGCGGGTAGCGGGTGGCCTCATGTTTGAAGGTAGCGGGTGGCCACAGGTGCAGACAGCCTGTGTTTGACAGAGGCTCCCAAAACTAGGCTCTGATTTCACCTCCTGAACTCACCTGGTTTCTGACGCGTGGGAAAACTGGAAAAGACTTCTTTGTACCAGGTAAAATAGACACACACCAAGACACCTACCTAGAGCTGTTTAGTGAAGAGAAACCAGACTTATTATTTGGATGGGAGCCATTATTGGATGGGGGTGATTGAGGGCCCTATCTTAGTTACATCTCTATTTGGGGCTCCAGTACCTGCCAGTTAGTCAGATGGTTAGGTGACATTGTGGAGGGTAGGGTTCATTCATACTGGGGGCAGGCACAACTCTGTTTACTGCACTTGGCAGGAATGTTAGTGCAGTGTATAGTGCAGTGTATTTGAATCTGTCCATTTAATTACAGCTGTGCTCAAGTTTTCTTCTTTTTCCCTGACGTCCAGACAGCTGCTGTGTAATTTGGTGATTGTACCCTTCATGGCCATATTTCAGATCTTTCTCGCTCGGACCATAGCTGGAAAAGTAGCGCTGAAATGCAGAGGGCTGTGTTAAGAACAGGGTCGTTTTGATCCGTATTTAATTGCTCCATTAAAGGATTCCTTAGTTCTTTTGAAGGCAAGTTAAATAAACAACAAAATCCCGTTTACTGTAAAGTATGAGTAATGCAACTCAAATACCAACGTTCGTGTTGGAAAACTCCTCTCGGCATGTGCGCAAAAAGCTCAGATAATGAAGGTAACAACTTGATTTGCAGCGGACCATTATGCTAGTATCAAAGTTAAGTGTTTTCTGGAAGTGCTGCAATAGGGAAGACCATTGGTGACCTGCTGCACCTTGTCTTTGAGAATCGGTTGTCCACAAAACGGCTGCAATCTCTGTAATCGCTCCCCTGAAATGAAAACGCACGTGTGTGTGTGTGCATTCCCGAGTCTCCGTTCTGGTTTGTGGGTGTTGGTGTCTGGTGTGAGTCTCTGTGTTGCTCAGAGAGAAACTGCCTCACTTTTGTCACCCTGCACATGAGCCTTGAAATGTATCCTCCGAGCTTGCCTGGTTAACTTCCTGTGGCTGCCAGTAATGACAGGTGTGTGACAGGAAGTCACCTTCCACATCCCAGGAACGCTGAAGGTGAAAAGCCGCTGAACAGAAACCATGCAGCCACCATCGTATATATATGTCTTAGTTCCAATTATTGCCGACCAATTACATTCACTGGCTTCTACTCAAAAACGGGTTAAAACATCCGTCTTGAACAACAGGAAGGGAGTGTCCTCGGAAATAGAGTTGTTGGTGGTAGCAGTGTGGGGACTGGAGAGGATGGGGAAGGTGTCACTCCTGCACAGCTGGGCTGTGGGTAACTAAGGATGGTAATTTGAAACAGAGCGCTAGGATTTGTCTCCAACCAAGATGAAGTTGACTCATTTTTCACCAGTGCGGTTTCCCTACTTGCGGTGTTAAACCACTTAGCCAAAAATTGATTTCCTAATTTTACAATTAACGCCAATGACCAACAACAAGTGTTGATTAAATGATTCATTTAATGTCCCATCTATTAAATTCTAAAACATCCAGTTTAATGACAAGTCCAAGTCCATGTTGTGTAATTGGGCAGCAATGTTAAGTTGCTGTTGAGTTTAAATATACATCATTTTATATTATTCAACATAATCCAGCACATAGGGATGGATTCTACATCAGATGGTGATGTAGGCTTTATACCCTTTTCACAGAGACCAGACCCAGCTAAGACTACCAGAAGTTTCCTAATCATATAACCAATATTTTGACCCATTCCCCTTTTAGGAAAAAAAATACAAAGGCAAGAAAAACCTCAACTTAGATGTTTGAAGCTCATAAACAACATCTTGATAAAAGCTGACTTGGTTTAGTGCACCTGCACAAGCAACTGTCTCCCTATGATCAGGTTGGACTCCGTTGTTCCTACTAATCTGCTCTTCACATCAGAGTTTCTGTTTGTTTTGTTTTTTTGTCAAATCTGGCTATCGGGCAAAAAAAAACTAATTTAATCTCTTCCCCACCCTCCCCACTTCTATTATAAGAAGTCATGAGCGGGCCAGTGAACTGAGATATGGCAATGTGTTTCATACAAGCCCATTTCAGAGGCTGTGCTATTTTATTGCATGCATAATTAACATGTTGGACACACACACACACACAGGCTACAACAATCGGAGATTCTGAAACTCCTTGTTAGTAGAGACTGACTTGTGTCGGGTCAGGTCTGGTCTGGTGAACCACAATCTTTGTGCTCTGCTTGCTTTCATACAGGTGGTGTCTCGGTTTAACAAAGAAAAGACTTCTCAAACAATATAGTTTTGAACAGTAGCCCGCAGTACATAGAATTTTACATTCGTTGGCAGAAATGCTTCTGGTTCAAACGAGCTGTGGGACTTTCTCGGGCTGGCCCCCGAGGCATGCTGGGAAGGCTGTGTAGCGTTAAGTTTAGTTTCTGCGGGTGCAAGGGCGGGGAAGTGACTCTCGGGGAAACAGAGTGACCTGGTTACTGATGGGGTTATCGTGCACTGGCTTTCAACACACACAAAGATAATTCAGCTGGAGATGCTGACCTGTAGATATTGTTGGATAAATTAACTGAATGCCAAACAGCATGGAACTTTCCGTTAAAATATATTACTAGAGTGACTTTGCTCCAACTTTTCCATGTTGTAGCTTTATCTGAGTAACCATCTAACATTTGACACTAAACTAACTGATTCTGTCTCTAAACAGGATAAGGTACAGGTTTAAAAATGTCCATCAGGATTAATGAGACAATAATCCAAGTTTTGCATTCTTTGGCAAGGTTTTCCCAGATTAAACAATCGTCATGTCGCTCTGTTGCAGCGCTCCACATACTTTGTGCTAAACTTAAATTTAGTTTCCCACCAGTAATTTGAAAGCCAGAAGAATGTGGAAAATGATTGTTGGAACAGAGAGGGAGGGATGATGCGCCTCGTTTTGGTCACTTTGGTGTCTGAAATCTTTAGCTGAGGCAGCGTTTGACCACATGTGCCAGACTGGCTCACTATTCTCAACCAAGTCATTCCTCTCAGAATTCAGCCATGAGTCTAATTTACGATAAGGCATTTCTTCATCTTTTTAGTTTTCTTCTTCTATGCTTTTGCGGCACAGGAACTAGACATATGCTGCTTGAGCTCTTTCCACCTGTTGCTGTCTCTTTTTATTGAAGATTTTTTTTTGCCTTCAATTATGTTTTTTATTTTTTTTTTGCCTATAATTAATGCCTTGTTGGACAGTTTCAGTGAACAGTCCTGCATGCCCATTCTCCTCCGGCGAGTTGTGGAGATCACCCTTCTCGTCAGGGCATCACGGTGCAGCTGTGAGCCGCTCTGCTCTGGGCTGGGCCTGGGAGTCCTCCAGCTCAGCCTGGACGCTCTGATGGGAAGGCCCCGCTCCCAGGGCAGCACGGTGTGGACGCCGTCCAGATCATTCAGTCTGCCTCGCTCGCTACATGTAGGCGTGCAGGCTGAGTTTCTGTACGTCGACCAACGCTGAATTGTTTTAAAGATGCTTGGAACCACGCCATTGGGACCTTGCACACAGGCAATCAATGATTTCTGTCTATGAAGCAATCAGGAGAACATTAGAAAAGTCTAGGCTATATGTGGGACCAAATGAAGGGAGGTTTTAATAGAATTTCGAAAACACCATTGCGAGAAGCAGGATAGCATTTTCTGATTCGGCGTGCCCTGTAATTTAAAGTATGTGGGTTCAAGCCACTTATTTTGTGGTGGAGTCTTTACTGGCGAGTTCTCTGAATAAGGCCGTGGACCAGGCGACCTCAGGGGTCGAGCTGTAGCTGCCTGATTGACCGAGCCGCTTCGCTTTTGGTATCTGGCCATGGTTGTCCTGCCCTCAGGGCTAACCTCACTGGGCGTAGCGTCCCAACCCACGGCTGTCCGGGAGAGCTGGGCCGAAGGACACCTGCTCCTGGTTTTTATTTATTTAGTTTCCTGCACAAACACCCATGCAAAACTGTTTATGCATGCAGATGGAGTGCACATGCTGTAAACAAATGCCCTCCCGTTCTTTAAACCACTTTTCAAACAACGTTCAAGCTCGTTTTCAGTTTTTGTCCTCTGTTTAACATCTGTATTTTAATGGATGCATTTTCTTGAGTCGGTTTGTCATACCTTGCTTGGGATATGTTACTTTTGTGTTTAAACAGAGCTGAAGTGAGGCTGGGCCACATTTTTTAACAGATTAGTTGCAGCCTGCATGCTCTCCGTAAATATCTCATATTCCTCTCCTATTTTTTTATCAACAGCTAAAGACACTATGCTCTAAAATGCTAGAAAAGAATACAGATATAAAGTTTAACCACCGAGGAGACCGAGTACTCTTTGGGTATGGTTTGGTTGTGCATTTTTGTTTCTTTCGCCAAGACATCTGTCTAGTGACACGCCCTGTAATTATAAGTGAGGAAACAGCTTCTTTTGATTATTTTCATCATTATTGCCTGCGTGTGCATGCAAAATCCAGCCTGTTAAGACCATTATGATAAACAAGAAAACATTTCACTTAAACCGACTAAAGTAATTTAAGAGTAAAAATGATTTCCTTTTTAAGCTGAGGAGAGATCTCCCGCTACATTGGGAATCTTAGACGGCGGCACCACAAAAAATGTGCTGTCATATAAATTGCAATATTTCTCTTTTATGTATGGAAGAAACAATGTGCGAACATTCCTCACTGACACTTAGAATGTTATGGTTACAACTTGTAAAAGAAGGAAGTCCTCTCTTCAGGCAAAGGTTGAACAACGTGAATTTAAATCTGACAAACATCCTCTTGGAGCACGTAGTGTTATGTCAGGTGTGTGTGTGTGTGTTTGCACTGTATGTGTATGTGTTTATACTGTATGTGTGTGTGTTTGTTAATGTGTGTGTTGGTTTGTGTGTTCATCCTGATCTTACTACGGAGCGTACACAAACATCCTCAGCCTGGGCTCTCATACAGCGCCTCACATCCAGCCTGTCGTTCTGTTGAGGAGCAGCCAGGGTGCAAAACTAACTTTTTTTGTCCACCGGCCAAATGGCTAGTAGTCAATAGGTAACCAAAACAGGACGTGTGTTTGAGTAGGTCTCTCCAGAAACAGGAAATGTGTTTGGGTAGGTCTCTCCAGAAACAGGAAGTGTGTTTGGGTAGGTCTCTCCAGAAACAGGAAGTGTGTTTGGGTAGGTCTCTCCAGAAACAGGAAGTGTGTTTGGGTAGGTCTCTCCAGAAACAGGAAGTGTGTTTGGGTAGGACTCTCCAGAAACAGGAAGTGTGTTTGGGTAGGTCTCTCCAGAAACAGGAAGTGTGTTGGGTAGGACTCTCCAGAAACAGGAAGTGTGTTTGGGTAGGTCTCTCCAGAAACAGGAAGTGTGTTTGGGTAGGTCTCTCCAGAAACAGGAAGTGTGTTGGGTAGGACTCTCCAGAAACAGGAAGTGTGTTTGGGTAGGTCTCTCCAGAAACAGGAAGTGTGTTTGGGTAGGTCTCTCCAGAAACAGGAAGTGTGTTTGGGTAGGTCTCTCCAGAAACAGGAAGTGTGTTTGGGTAGGTCTCTCCAGAAACAGGAAGTGTGTTTGGGTAGGTCTCTCCAGAAACAGGAAGTGTGTTTGGGTAGGTCTCTCCAGAAACAGGAAGTGTGTTTGGGTAGGACTCTCCAGAAACAGGAAGTGTGTTTGGGTAGGACTCTCCAGAAACAGGAAGTGTGTTTGGGTAGGACTCTCCAGAAACAGGAAGTGTGTTTGGGTAGGACTCTCCAGAAACAGGAAGTGTGTTTGGGTAGGACTCTCCAGAAACAGGAAGTGTGTTTGGGTAGGACTCTCCAGAAACAGGAAGTGTGTTTGGGTAGGACTCTCCAGAAACAGGAAGTGTGTTTGGGTAGGACTCTCCAGAAACAGGAAGTGTGTTTGGGTAGGACTCTCCAGAAACAGGAAGTGTGTTTGGGTAGGACTCTCCAGAAACAGGAAGTGTGTTTGGGTAGGATTCTCCAGAAACAGGAAGTGTGTTTGGGTAGGACTCTCCAGAAACAGGAAGTGTGTTTGGGTAGGACTCTCCAGAAACAGGAAGTGTGTTTGGGTAGGACTCTCCAGAAACAGGAAGTGTGTTTGGGTAGGTCTCTCCAGAAATAGGAAGTGTGTTTGGGTAGGACTCTCCAGAAACAGGAAGTGTGTTTGGGTAGGACTCTCCAGAAACAGGAAGTGTGTTTGGGTAGGACTCTCCAGAAACAGGAAGTGTGTTTGGGTAGGTCTCTCCAGAAACAGGAAGTGTGTTGGGTAGGACTCTCCAGAAACAGCTCACCTCAGCACGTCCGGTGTTCTCATCTCCTACTCAAGCCCCGCTGTGTGAAGTCTCCAAGTCAAGCAACCCCTCCCAGCTCGCCCCGGCCCTCCCCTTCACAGAACGCACACACACACTCACTCACTCACACTCACACACACTCAGTCACACTCACACACACACTCACACAATTTTCCCCCTTCAAGGAATATCTAAAGAGGGGCGAGGGCAGAGCCTGCCAAAAAAGTAGAGTCCGACCTCAAACATTCCTGTCATACAGGCCATGTTTTCATTACCCCAACAAATTGACACAGTTGTTAGTGATGGCCCAGGATTCCTCCTAAAGTGCAGCCCACCAATAATAAACGGGAGGGGCTGCTGACACCCCAGCACACCTGCACAGCTCTCTGACAGGGCAAGACTGTTCCCAGGACAGGGAGGGATGGTGCTGGGGGGCGGGGGGCTGGGAGGGCGTTGGGCATGAAGAGTGAGGGGTAGATGGGGGGGGGTGTTCACAGGGAAGAGGGGCCAGGGGGTTCCTGGTAAAGGGTTATCCGTTAGGGGGGGGGGGGGGCTGACACCCCCTCCACCCAGGCCCCCGTCCACACAGACACACACCCACTGCAGATGCTTGCGTCAGTGGAAAAGCCTCTGCCGTATAGAGAAACCACCGCTGTGCGTCAGGGCAGCTGTGTGATAGCAGCCATCCCCTCCCAGCAGCCCTGCTCTCCCTCACTCCCTCCATCTCTCTTTCTTTCTCTCTCTCCCTCCCCCTTCCCTCCATCCCTCTCTCTTTCCCCTCCCTCCATCTCTCTTTCTCTCCCTCCCTCTCTCTCCCTTCCCTCCCTCTCTCTCTCTCCCTTCCCTCCCTCTCTCTCCCTCTCTCTCTCTCCCTTACCTCCCTCTGTCTCTCTCCCTTCCCACCCCCCCCCCTCTCCCTCCCTCTCTCTCCCTTCCCTCCCTCTCTCTCCCCTCCCTCCCTCTCTCCATCTCTCTTTCTCTCCCTCCCTCCATCTCTCTCTCTCTCTCTCTCTCTCTCTCTCTCTCTCTCTCTCTCTCTCTCTCCCTCTCTCCCTCCCCCTCTCTCCCTCCCTCCCTCTGGCCCTCCCTCCCTGACTCTGCTGGAAAGATAGGCTGTGCAGAGAGGACGAGAGTGTTTGTTCACCTGTAGCCTGGGGGATCAGGGAGGCTGTGTGTTCTCCCTGCTGGGTAGGACTCTCACTCTGGGAGTCACACGCTATGCTGCACGTTGTACACACACACTCACACAACCACACACACACACACACACACAGGATGTCAGGTTGCCCTGCCATTGTGTCCCCACCTGTAGGACATTGTCAGAGCACAAAAGAGCAGCCCAGTGCATGTCACTATGCTGTCAGCCTCTGCCCGCCTGCCGGGGTTTGTATAGTCACACACATCTGTGTTCCTAGAAGGGGACAGGGGAGGGGTGGTCTTAGCCTTCAGTGATTGCTGACACCAGTGTCAGCCTTCAGGCACCAAGAGTCCACACCGGCTGTTCCACAGCAGTTTAGAACCGGGAATTGCCAGAATTTGGGTTGGTTTCGCTGGAGATGGGGCTGGGTGCTCTAGCTAATCTCTGTGGGCAGTGGAATGTGATTGGAAAGGTGACTCCAATGATTGGTTCTACTCCTGCTGATTCTCTCCCTCTCTCTTTCTCCCTCTCTCAATCTCCCTCTCTCAATCTCCCTCTCTCCTTCCCTCCCTCTCTCACTTCCATCTGGTGAAGTCTTTTCAAGATTGACTGCGGGAGCACAGAAGCCACCAGATAGAGTAGCAGGCCCGGCCCCCGGCCAGCTGTGAACCAGATAGCATCTGTTTAAACACTACAGAAGAAGAGCTCTCTCTCATGTTTTAACACCAGAGAAGAAGAGCTCTCCTCCATCTTTAAACACCAGAGAAAAAGAGCTCTCCTTCATGTTTAAACACCAGAGAAGAAGAGCTATCCTTCATGTTTAAACACCAGAGAAGAATAGCTCTCCTCCATGTTTAAACACCAGAGAAGAATAGCTCTCCTCCATGTTTAAACACCAGAGAAGAAGAGCTCTCCCACCCTGCAGTCCTGTCCTCCGACCGGGATTCACACGGAGAACAGGAGATCCCCACCCTGGATGATCCCTAAGTCTGGCTCATCAAAGCATGTTTTGTTTACCAGCCTGTTATCAGTGCGCCGCCCAGACAGAAACATTCTCTCCACACCTGAGTGTGAAGGATCTGCCACCAGTTTCCCCCTCCTCAGTCAAAGGCCTTATCAGTACCAACCATTTCAAAGTGGTCTCGTCACCTAGGGGTACACCAGTCCGGGTCTTTTGATTTTCTTGAGTTTTGACGAGGAATCTGTTTATCTTTTTATTCACTCGCTTTGTTTAAGTTTCCCTACAGATGTGGTTTGAATTTACACTAGACCTTTAGACTTCAAGGGACTAGCGTATGGTGGCAGCAGGCAGAGATTGCTAAACAGATAGGTTAGAAGAAAAGAACAAGGATGAAAGTGCTTGCTTTGGGATTCCTATCTGTAGCGTTTGGTGAGGGGCAACACATTTACACAACATTCACATTGTGGATGAGTTTATTGTTCCTCTGAACTTGCTGCAGCCAAAGAGCCACCAAGCTAGAATTTGAGGCCAGACTTCAAGACCGTTTTTTGAGCCTCAGAGTTGAATCGCTTGCAAGCGTTCTGCCGTTGCTCTGAGCAGCATGTGTCACTTCCTGTCTGAGTGGGAGTCTTTGTATCAGAGCTGTATCTCCATGAATAATGTCTGCATCCTCTTGGTTGTACTCAAAGCAGGATGATCATAATTATTTACCCAGCGTTTCCTTCTCTCTCTCTTTTTACAGTCAATTATTTTTATAAGGGATCGAAATGCTCTCGGACAGGAAATATCTGGCTATATAGACTACTCCCACAGACTGAAAACTGAAGAATTCGAACAATATTTCAGTGGAAAGAAGAGGCTTCTGCCAAGATCAACGGATTTAAGGTGAGCCTGCTCTTACTGTAGCACGTCCATGTTGGTTGGGAGAGCTTGCGGCTCAACAGATTTTGACAAGTTGGGCGCAGAAACGTTGTTCTGCTGGATTAGAGACCCAACAGGCTTAGACCTGGGCTGTGAAAATGACAGACTTTGTGGTGCACGACAGTGTTGGTCGTTGTGGCCTGACATACCTTTCAGCACCGGGTTTCAAAACAGACACGCAGTCCTGCTTGTGACTGGCTTGTGTGCGAGCGGCCCAGGGCAGGCAGGATGTAGTGGTGCCTGTGTGCGAGTGGCCCAGGGCAGGCAGGATGTAGTGGTGCCTGTGTGAGAGTGGCCCAGGGCAGGCAGGATGTAGTGGTGCCTGTGTGCGAGCGGCCCAGGGCAGGCAGGATGTAGTGGTGCCTGTGTGAGAGTGGCCCAGGGCAGGCAGGATGTAGTGGTGCCTGTGTGCGAGCGGCCCAGGGCAGGCAGGATGTAGTGGTGCCTGTGTGAGAGTGGCCCAGGGCAGGCAGGATGTAGTGGTGCCTGTGTGCGAGTGGCCCAGGGCAGGCAGGATGTAGTGGTGCCTGTGTTCGAGTGGCCCAGGGCAGGCAGGATGTAGTGGTGCCTGTGTGAGAGTGGCCCAGGGCAGGCAGGATGTAGTGGTGCCTGTGTGCAAGTGGCCCAGGGCAGGCAGGATGTAGTGGTGCCTGTGTGCAAGTGGCCCAGGGCAGGAAGGATGTAGTGGTGCCTGTCACATCCTGCCTGCCCTGGGCTGCTCGAACACAGGCACCACTACATCCTGATGAGTGCTGAGAGAGACATTTGCAAAGCGTCTCCCGTGTAAATGGA